>NW_006300362.1:0-9005 GCF_000327345.1 Myotis davidii | reverse complement strand
CCTGGCCACAGCAGGGAGGAAGCTTGGCTTCCTCCATCACTGGAGCAAGCAAGCCTCCTGCTCGCTTCAGCTGCGTAGCTGCCAGCCACCATCTTGGTTGGGTTAATTTGCATATCCTGCTGATTAGCCAATAGGAAGTGTAGCGGAGGTATGGTCAATTACCATGTTTGTCTATTATTAGATTAGATAACTAGAAGTTTATACCTTTAGACCACTTTTTCCAATTTTCCTTCCCCCGTCATTCATCTCTAGAAACAAGTCTGATCTCTTTTTTTATTATTATTTTTTTCTTTTAGATTTCTCATATAAGCGAGATCATTACAGTACTTAAGTATCTTTCTCTGTCTGACTTATTTCACTTAACAGAATGCCTTCAAAGTCCATCTGTTACTTGACTGGGTGTGGGCCCAGGACTGGTCTGCCTAGAATTTGTGGGTACTGTGTGGGTTCTTGACTTCATGTAGGAAAGATTTCACAATATGAGTCCAGGTGATTTTGAGAGTATATTTATTAAAGCTGGGGACAGTGAAACAAAGGAAGGGCTTAAGGTTGGAGAAACAACAGGAGAAACTCAGGGAAAAGACAGGCTCAGGGGTTAGCCCAGGTCAAGCTCCCCTGATTTCACATGTCTTGGGGTCCCTTAGAGTTTAGGATAAAAACATCAACAATACAAGGCATGGGCATGCTCTTGTGAGAGCATGCTATAGGTAGGGCATGTGTATTACTGAGGACAGTGAAATGAAAGAAGGGCTTAGAATAGAAGAAGTAACAGGAGAAAGCCAAGGCGAGGCTGCTTTGGCTTTCTGAAAAATTAAAGTCACAGTGTCAGAAGTAAGCTGTTTGGGAAGTTAGAGAGAGAAGGGGACCTTGGAGACAAGTTCAGGAGGAAAGCCCAGACGAACTGCTGCTTTCCATTGGTTGCAAGTCCTAGGAGGTCCCTTAGAGTTTAGGAGATGCATGTGTGTGGGGTAGAAAGTGAAGGAAGGGAAAGGTATGGGCCTGCTCCCGGGAGGAAGAGCACAAGAGCAGGTTGTGGATCTTTAGTCTTGAAGCTTTTTATCTTTCCTTGGCAGGTGGAATCCTAGGAGAGATATCAAGGGAGGGTCTTAACATAATATTCATTAGCTTCTCAAATGTGTCCTTCAATGTGATGATTCATTAAAATATGTATATATAGGAACCAGGTTATTTTCTGGTTAAAGAACATTACTGAAGAGGGACTGGGACCGAGACCAATCTGCCCCATGATGGTTTGGAATATGTAAACCATTTATCCTGTCTCCTTGGTTAGCAAAGATAAACCTTGTAATTTATTAGCTGAATGTAAATTGCTCAAATTATTTGGCCTTGTCTAATTATTTTGTCTCAGTTCCCCTTATTCCACTTTTCAAGGAATTTCCCTAGCTTCTTACTACCCTGCCTCACATCCATGTTATCACAAATGGTAGGATTTCCTTGTTGTTTAAATGGCTGAATAATATTCAATTGTATGTATACCATGGCTTCTTTACCCATTCATCCATCTATAGACACTTAAGTTGTTTCCATGTCTCAGCTATTGTAAGTAATGCTGCTATGAACATGGAGCAGTTATCTATCTATTTGAGTTAGTGTTTTTGTTTCCTTTGGATATATTCCCAGAAGTGGAATTACTGGATCATGTGGTAATTATATTTTTAAATTTGAGGGGCCTCCATACTGTTTTCCATAGTGGCTGCAGCAACTTACATTCCCACCAGGAGTGCATTAGGGTTCCCTGTTCTCCACATCTTGCCAACAACTTGTTGTTTGTTGATTTATTGATGATAGCCATTCTGATAGGTGTGAGGTAATATCTCATTGTGGTTTTAATTTGTATTTTCCTGAGCACTAGAGATGTTGAACTTTGTTTTATCTTCCTATTGGCTATTTGTATGTTTTTGAAGAAATGTCAGTTCACATCCTTAGCCCATGATTAAATTGGCTTGTTTTGTGTGTTGGGTATTTTTTGCTATTGTATTGTATGAATTTCTTACATACTATAGATATTAACTCTTATCAGATGTGTGGTTTGAAAATATTATTTTCTCATTCCATAGGTTTTCTTTTCACTTTGATGGTTTCTTTTTTAAAAAAAATATTTTTTTTATTTTCTTGATTTCAGAGAGGGAGGGAGAGAGAGAAGGAGAGGGAGAGGAAGGTGGAGGGGGAGGGAGAGAGGGAGGGAGAGGGGGAGGAGCAGAGGGAGAGGGAGGGGGAGAGGGAGAGGGATAGAGAGAGGGAGAGGGAAACATCAATGATGGGAATCATTGAGCGGGTCATTACTGGGGATGGAGCCCGAAACTCAGGCATGTGCCCTAACTGGGAATTAAACCATGGCCTCCTGGTTCATAGGTCAACGCTCAACCATTGAGCCATGCTGGTTGGGCTGATGGTTTCTTTTACTATTTAAAAGATTTTTTAGTTTGATGTCAACCCCCCTTGTTTATTTTTGACTTTGTTGCTTAACCAAAAAGTCATTGCCAAGATCCATATTGAGGAGCTTTATTACTATGTTTTCTTCTAGGAGTTTCATGGTCTTAGGTCTTACATTTAAGCCTTTAATCCATTTGAATTAATTTTTGTGAGTGGTGTAAGATATGGGTCTAGTTTCATTCTTTTACATGTGAATATCCAATTATCTCAACACCATTTATTGATAAGACTATCATCTCTCCATTGCTATTCTTGGCTCTCTTGTCAAATATTAGTAACCATATATGCATGGGTTTATTTTGGGCTCTTGATTTCATTTCATTGGCGTATTTGTCTGTTACTATGCCAGTACTGTACTGTTTTGTTGGCTAGCTCTGGAAGTTTGTAGGCCCTACAGAGGGGTATTCAGGTAACCCATGGCTCACCCTGGTTGCAGCTAATGAGACAAGTGGGCACCTATGTCTGTCTGGGTGCCATTCAGCAAAGAGAAGCCATTTTACTTAATTTAATTTTTTAACAGTTAATTGATTTTTAGAGAGAGAGGAAGGGAGAAGACAGAAACATTGATGTGAGAGCTATACATCGATTAGCTGCCTCCTGCATGCCCCACACTGGGGATTGAGCCTGCAACCCAGGCAGGAATCGAACCAACAACCTTTCAATGCATAGGTTGAAGCCCAACTAACTGAACCACACTGGCCAGGGCAAAGAAAAGCCAATTTAGATATCTGGAGCCAGAATTACAGGCTTACATAATTACTTGAAAGGCTTTAGCCTGAGACTCATCATTGACTCCTAAAACAGCAGAGGAGGTTACTACCTTAATCCTAATTGGGGATTCAGTAGCCCTCCAGAACTGCTGTGTTATGAATTTTCTATAAATGTAATTCAGGGATCAGGAAGCTGGTGACTACACTCCAAAAAGCATAATCTAGCTATTGCCTCTGCAATGTGTCTATCTGTCTTTCTCCCTCTGTGTCTGTCTGCCTCCCTCCATCCCTCAGTTCCTCTCTTCTTCCCTATACAAAATAGAAGACTGGAACACTAATGGAGAGTGACCCCACATCTTCTGAACATGGTTACCAATAGAAATGTCCAAAGTAGTGGGGAGAGGACAGTCTTGTCTTCCAAAATCATACAACTGCACCTCAAAGAAGGGGCATAGTTTTCGTTTAGAAGCTTAGTTCTGAAGGAGTTGGGGAATATAGCTTTAATATCTGTATTTTTCCATGACTTTCTTCAGTATTGTTCTTCTTGAAGCTTTGCAATTCATTCAGTAATTTTAAAATGTTATGTTTTTGATAGTAGGGAAACAGTTATGGGCTCAGTTTACATGAAAAACATACTCTACTTATTAACATGGTGTTTGTTTATAAAGTTTTAAGATTATTGAATGCTTTCTCAAGTTTCAGAAGAACAACTATTGAAGATAGTTATGAGGAAAATGAGATAAAACTACAAAAATAGAGGCCACTAATAGGAATTTATCTCTCCTCATCCTCCTTTTTTTTTTTTTTTTTTTTAGGCCAGAGGATCTTCACTTATGTGGGGGCAGGATAGTATAGCTTATCTCTAATTACAATTTTATAGTGTTTGTTTGACTTTCAGCTACTTAGTCATTTTCTTATTTTCTAGTGCTTTCATCTTATACAACACTTAATTTTCAGTAAATATTTGATTAGCTTCAGTCACTTTTCTGAGATGAAACAACTGGGGTTTACTCAAGGCTTCTGGAATTTGAGAAGGTCAGAGATAAGAAGAAATTCTGACTCATTTAGGAAGGAATGATTTAATTGAACTTCATTTCTTAAGTATTCATGACAGAAAAAGTACAAAAGAAAACTTTATAGATCACCATAACTATACTTCATAATTATAGATTTATTTGTAATATTTTTTATTTGAAAGTTTTCTTTTTGTGTAATCCTTCTTTACTTTTATAGTTTCTTTGCTTATAGCAGAAACTATAAATAAACTTGTGGCTGAAACTTCTGCTGAGCAAATCTACAGAGGAGTGTCTTGTGTTAGAATTAGAATGTTGGTCTTCCTCAAAAGTATTTGGAATTGGGACATGCAAATGTTGGTTCATTTTACCTGCCTTCTCTGGATCCTTCTCAACTACATGTGGCATTTATTTATTTTTAAATTATATTTGTTTTGCTTATTGTTTATGACAAGTTCAGATGGTAAGTACACATATTTCAATATTAAAATGAATAAATAAATAAAGCTAGATTGGGAATGGATGGGATAGATTAAATAATATGTACATATAGTTTAATATGCTACCATGGGAATCTTAGCTTTTTGGTTCTTGTGTGTGTTTAAAATGATACATATAAACGTGTCTGCTTTTATTTTGGTGAAGATAAAAATAAATCTTTGAATCTGGATTTATTTTTATGGTGTGTACCCAATATAATAACATGTGCCCAGTATACAGTCAGTTTAGCTCTTTCTAATAATGGTTTTCATCTGTAAATCATTCTGAATGCTACAATAAGAAATTACAGATATCTGTAAGAATGTTGAGGCACCGATAAGAATCAGTTAAGCACTATGATATAGTAGACTTCATGAAGATAGTATAACTTCTAAAAATTGTATTTTTGGTTTCAGTATAAAACTTGTTTATAACTAAAAATGAAGACATTTAAGAAGAGTAAATTAAATTTGTTCATAATCTCGTTATCATTGATAAACAATGTAAAACATTGTGAGAGTACTTTTTCTTTTTTTCCCTGTTCATATATCTTTGTATGTTTTCTTTATAAAATCAGGATACAAGCACAAAGAGATAGTTTGTATTTTACCTTATTCATAAAACATTATATTGTAATTATTTTCACACGGCTTCACATACTCTTCAAGTCATGATTTTTAAGTAACATGTTAATGTTTGTCATTGGATTATACCATAATTTGTATAACCATTATCCTATTTTTGGAATACAGTTTACTTTTTTGTATTAACAAAATAACATTGTAGGGATGTTCTTCAAAATTAATTTGGTTTCCATTTTTACAGGATAGGTCCAAGGAACAAAGTATTAGAATCAAAGAATATGAATTCTTATATTTCTCGTTCTTTATTATCAAGTTGCTACACCAGTACGGTACCATGTGGTCTGTTGTATAAACTTCTCAGCAGCACTATTTTTAAAAGAAATGTTTTCCAATTTTAGAGAAAAATAGGGTGTGATTTTCTTTATCTTCCTTTTTAATTTTTTTAAATATATAGCGATTTATTTCTTTACTTTTTTGTCACTGCTATTTTTTTCTGTGAGTTGCATATTCATGTCAATGGAACTTACATTCTAGTGGCATTAAGAAGGATGTTAGACAGATGTACTCAGTAGATGCAAGTCCTAAGAAGAAAAATAAAATAGGATTAGGGGTGAGAGTGCTGAGTTTGGAAAGGTTGTTTTAGGTCAGTGATGGTGAACCTTTTGAGCTCGGCATGTCAGCATTTTGAAAAACCCTAACTTCACTCTGGTGCCGTGTCACATATAGAAATTTTTTTATATTTGCAACAATAGTAAAACAAAGATTTATATTTTTGATATTTATTTTATATATTTAAATGCCATTTAACAAAGAAAAATCAACCAAAAAAATGAGTTCGCGTGTCACCTCTGACACGCGTGTCATAGGTTCGCCATCACTGTTTTAGGTACTGTTTTCAAGGGAGGCTTTTCATACTGGTTCCATTTGAACAGGGATTTGAAAAGGAGGTGTTGTTGCTGGGAGAAGCAGCATTGCAGGCAGCCAGTGCTTGATGTGACCCTGCAATAGGGATTGGAAGTGGCTGGTGGTTGAAGAAATCAGAATGACAGTCAGGATCGGGTCTCTGAGGGACTTGGAGACTATGGTAAGGAGTTGGACTCTGAGGTACTTGGAGACTATGGTAAGGAGTTGGAATTTGAGAATAAGAAGGAAATCATTGGAATATTCTGAGGAAAAAAGGGACAAGATCTCTGTGGATTAGAATGAGTTACCTCCTCTGAATGGAGAAGGGCTGGATTTCAGCCTCATTCTCCCCTTTGGCCCTTTGCTGGGTGGTTGTGTGCAGTACAGCTACTCAGCTGTACATTGTAGCCCTCAACTGCTGGAGTGTAGTGTCGCTGTAGTGTCAGTGTGAAAGTAGATTGAAGTGGGCAAGGTAATGCAAGGAGGCCATTTCAGTAGTTCAGGGAAGAAAAGATAGGGCCCAGATGTAGGCCAGGCCCAGAGAAGGTAGTTTGGTAAGGCTGGATTCTATAATGCTGAGAAAATTTGCATATAGATTGGATATGGGGGGAATGTGAGAGGAACAGAGGAGGTAATATTTTTCCTGTTAAAAGTTTAAATTTGGCTAAGTCTGCATCAATTAGGAATACATTCTGCTTGCCATTCTTCACATTCTCACTCTTGTTTTACATGGATTGGACCTTCCTTAAGAGATTTCGATGACTATTTTACAGTTACTTTAATAATTACCGTTATTAATATTTTATGTAGTAGTATTTTTATGGCTATAATGTTTTATCCAGGTATCTATTAAGTGGAGTACTAGTGTTGAAAAACAGGCCCCTACAACAGAAATGGTGCAAGGAAAGTCTTAGTGCTAACCTCTAGGAAGAAGTTCAGAACAGCTACTGCTTGTTGAGCTGAGTGTGGGAGAGAGCACACTGAAGAATGGTAGTGTTGGAAAATTACAAATCAGCTTAAAACATATTTCTAAGTTTACATAAACTGTCAGATAACCAAACCAATGAAGAGGGAACAAATGGAGAGCCTGGCTCAGGGCTGTAGGAGCAATGCTGCTGCCACGTCTGTGTTGCCATAGTTGCACCAAGCATCAATGTGCGGAACCTGACAGATGGGAATGTGCGTGTGGACGATGCCCCTCTCATATAACTTATGCAGTGTACTAATTAAAAAGCTTTATTTTGATTTAGTGTTATTGTGTGTTATGATTAAATTATGTTTAAAGGCGAGATCTATGTGCCTGGAAGATTTTCCTCTTTCTTGGTTTCCGTTTAGTTCCATGGGAAAATTAGTCAGTTTATTTTGTTCATTATATTCTACATATGAATGAGATCATGTGATACTTATCTTTCTCCGATTGGCTTATTTTGCTTAGCATAGTATTCTCCAGATCCCTCCATGCTATCTCAAAGGGCAAGAGATCCTTCTTTTTCATTGCTGCATAGTGTTCCATGGTGTAAATGTACCACAGCTTTCTTATCCACACATCTACTGATGGACAATGGAGCTATTTCCAGATCTTAGCTATTGTAGGTTGCACTGATATGAACACGGGGATGCATACATTCTTTCTGATTGGCGTTTCAGGTTTCTTAGGATATATTCCTAGAAATGAGATCACTGGGTCAAATGGCAGTTCCATTTTTAATTTTTTAAAGAAACTCCATACTGTTTTCCATAATGGCTACACCAGTCTTCCTTCCCATCAGAAGTGTACTAGGGTCCCTTTTCTCCACACCCTTGCCAGCACATGTCATTTGTTGATGGCACTTATTATGACAGGTGTGAGGTGATATCTCATTGTCATTTTAATTTGAATCTCTCTGATGATAAGTGACTTTGAGCATTTTTTCATATGTCTCTGGGCCATCTGTATGTCTACTTTGGAGAAGTATCTATTTAGATTCTTTGCCTATTTTTAAATTGGATTGCTTGTCTTTTGTTAAGTTGTATAAGTTCCTTGTATATTTTGGATGTTAACCCTTTATCAGATGTATCATTGCCAAATATGTACTCCCATACAGTGGGCTCCCTTTCCATTTTGTTGATGGTTTTCTTTGCTGTGCAGAAGCTTTTTATTTTGATACTAGTGACCCAGCATGCAAAATCACGCAAGACCCGGGACCCCCGAGTCCTACCTGCGCCATGGCACTCTCCTGAGTCCTGGCACATCCTGGGAAACAGAGTGAAGTCCCCGCCAACCCGCACTCACCTCACCTGAGTGCGCCTTGCTGCACATGCAGCCTCCTTGTGACCAGTCTTTGGTAGTTACAGTGTTAAGGATACTGGGCTTTTATAATATAGATAATCCCATTTGTTTATTTTCTCCTTAGTTTCCTAGAGATATATTCATAAACATATTGCTATGACAGGTGTCTGAGATTTTGCTGCCTATAGTTTATTCTAGACTTTTATGGTTTCAGGACTTACAGTTAAGTCTTTTTATCCATTTTGAGGTTATTCTTTTTAAAAAAATATATATATTTTTATTGATTTCAGAGAGAAAGGGAGAGGAAGAGAGAGATAGAAACACCAGTGATGAGAGGGAATCATTGATTGGCTGCCCCCCTGCACACCCCCTACTGGAGATTGAGCTCACAAACTGGGTATGTGCCCTTGACTGGAATCGAACCCGGGACCCTTGAGTTCACAGGCTAACGATCTATACACTGAGCCAAACATGCTAGGGCTTGAGTTGATTTTTATGTATGGTGTAAGTTGGTGGACTAGTTTCATTTTTTTTTCATGTATCTGTCCAATTTTCCCAACACCATTTATTGAAGATACAGTCTTAACTCCAA
>NW_006300361.1:447286-448123 GCF_000327345.1 Myotis davidii | reverse complement strand
GTGCCAAAGAAAAAAACAGGATAGTCCTTTGCTAGAGGCTTATCCGCTCCCTCTGGGAGTTCACCAAAATTGTGTTGCCACGTGCCGATAGCACTCATTTTTCCAAATGCCACATCACCAGCCCTGTACTGGCGATTCCGTGGACCCGCCATGCAGCACCACGCTTTCTTGGACATCCTTTCTCATCCTTGGCCACCCCAAACAGGCTGTCTAACCCGGGGGATAGAGGGAATGCCAGATGGGCACAGGGTGTACACGGCTTGCTGGGTTATTTTCAATTTCCCCCAACCCTCCATTAAATCCGTTTCATTTGTTGGAGTTTCTAAACTTTTGTTTTTACTCATCATATGGGAAACGATCTTTGGGACCAACATGCAGTTTCATTTGTGCCAAAGAAAAAAACAGGATAGTCCTTTGCTGGAGGCTTCTCCACTCCCTCTGGGAGTTCACCAATGTGTGTTGGCCAGTGCCTATAGCACTCACTTTACCAAATACCACATCACCAGGCCTATATTGGCGATGCCGTGGACTTGCCATGCAGGACCACACTTTCTTGGACATCCTTTCTCATCCTTGGCCACCCCAAACAGGCTGTCTAACCCGGGGGATAGAGGGAATGCAAATGGGCGCAGGGTATACATGGCTTGCAAGGTTATTTTCGACTTCTCCGGATCCTCCATTAAATCCTTTTTGTTTATTGGACTTTCCCAACTTGTCTTTTTATTCATTAAATGGGGAAAGAACTTTGGGACCAGAAATGCAGTTTCATGTGTGCCAAAGAAAAAAATAGGATAGCCCTTTGCTGGAGGCTTTCCAGTCTCTTCTGGGAGTTTACCT
>NW_006300361.1:445714-447129 GCF_000327345.1 Myotis davidii | reverse complement strand
CCCCCAAATGTGTGTTGGCCAGTGCCCATAGCGCTTAGTTTGCCAAATACCACATCATTGGACCTGGACCTGTGAGGCCGTGGATTCCCCATGCAGGACCACACTTTCCAGACATCCTTGCTCATCCTTGGTCACCCCAATCAGGCTGTCTGACACGGGGGATAGAGGGAATGCCAGATGGACACAGGGTGTGCACGGTTTGCTGGATTATTTTCGACTTCCCACACCCTCCATTAAATCCGTTTCGTTTGTTGGACTTTCTAAACTTTTGTTTTTTCACATTATATGGGAAACGATCTTTGGGACCAACATGCAGTTTCGTGTGTGCCAAAGAACAAAACAGGATAGTCCTTTTTTGGAGGCTTCTCCGCTCCCTCTGGGAGTTCACCAAAGTGTGTTGGCCAGTGCCTATAGCACTCACTTTACCAAATACCACATCACCAGGCCTATACTGGCGATGCCATGGACTTGCCATGCAAGACCACACTTTCTTGGACATCCTTTCTCATCCTTGGCCACCCCAAACAGGCTGTCTAACCCGGGGGATAGAGGGAATGCAAATGGGCGCAGGGTATACATGGCTTGCAAGGTTATTTTCGACTTCTCCGGATCCTCCATTAAATCCTTTTTGTTTATTGGACTTTCCCAACTTGTCTTTTTATTCATTAAATGGGGAAAGAACTTTGGGACCAGAAATGCAGTTTCATGTGTGCCAAAGAAAAAAATAGGATAGCCCTTTGCTGGAGGCTTCTCCAGTCTCTCTGGTAGTTTACCAGTGTGTGTTGGCCAGTGCTGGTCGCTCTTAGTTTGCCAAATAAGACTTCACCTGCCTCGTACAGTGGACTCCCCATGTAGCCCTACCCCTTCCAGGTTATCCTTGGTTATGTTGTTCACCCAAACACGCTCTCTGACCCCAGGGTATACGGGGAATGCCAGGTAGCCGCAGGTTGGGTACGGCTTGCCTTGTTATTTTCGACTTCCCCCAATCCTCCACTAAAGCCTTTTCGTTTATTGGACTTTCCAAACTTGCTTTTTTATTCATTATCTGGGAAAAGATCTTTGAGACCTCCAATGCAGTTTCATGTGTGCCAAAGAAAAAAAACAGGATAGCCCTTTGCTGGAGGCTTCTCCACTCCCTCAGGGCGTTGACCAGTGTGTGTTGGCCAGTGCCAGTAGCCTCACTTTGCCAAATACCACGCCCCCTGCTTTTACTGAAGAGTGTGTTGACTACAATGCAGCCTTACCCCTTCCAGGTCATCCTTGGTCATGCTTGGTCACCCAAACACGCTCTCTGACCCCAGGGTATATGGGGAATGCCAGGTGGCCGCAGGTTGGGTACTGCTTGCCTTGTTATTTTCGACTTCCCCCAATCCTCTACTAATGCCTTTTCGTTTATTGGACTTTCCAAACTTGCT
>NW_006300361.1:407424-443177 GCF_000327345.1 Myotis davidii | reverse complement strand
CTTGGCTTTTTATTTTCCACTTCCCCCAATCCTCCACTAAAGCCTTTTCGTTTATTGGACTTTCCAAACTTGCTTTTTTATTCATTATCTGGGAAAAGATCTTTGAGACCTCCAATGCAGTTTCATGTGTGCCAAAGAAAAAAAAACGGATACTCCTTTGTTGGAGGCTCTTCTGCTCCCTCTGGGTGTTCACCAATGTGTGTTGGCCAGTGCCCATAGCGCTTAGTTTGCCAAATACCACATCATTGGACCTGGACCTGCGAGGCCGTGGATTCCCCATGCAGGACCACACTTTCCAGACATCCTTGCTCATCCTTGGTCACCCCAAACAGGCTGTCGGACACCAGGGATAGAGGGAATGCCAGATGGGCACAGGGTGTATAGGGCTTCCTGGGTTATGTAGTACTCCTCCCATTCATTCATTAAATCCTTTTTGGTTTGTAGGAATTTCCAAACTTGTCTTTTTACTCATTCTATGGGAAATGGTCTTTGGGACCAAAATGCAGTTTCATGTGTGCCAAAGAAAAAACAGGATAGTCCCTTGCTGGAGGCTTCTCCACTCCCTCTGGGATTTCACCAGTGTGTGGTGGCAAGTGCCGGAAGCACTTAGTTTACCAAATACCACATCACCAGCTCTGTCCTGGCGAGACCGTGGACTCGCCATGCAGGACCACACTTTCCAGGACATCCTTGGTCACCAATCTCTGTTGGTTAGTGTGGGTACCCCTTAGTTGGGCAAATACCACATCAGCTGCCTCTTCCTCGTGAGGGTGTGGACTACCATGCAGCCCTACCCCTTCCAGGTCATCCTTGGTCATCCTAGGTCACCCCATACAGGCCTTCTGACCCGGGGTGTAGAGGGAATGTCAGATGGGTGCAGGGTGTGCACCGGTTGCTGGGTTATTTTCTACTTCCCCCAATCCTCATTAAATCCTTTTCGTTCATTGGACTTCCCAAACTTGTCCTTTTATTCATTATATGGGAGAAGATCTTTGGGACCAGAAATGCAGTTTCATGTGTGCCAAAGAAAAAAACAGGATAGCCCTTTGCTGGAGGCTTGTGCACTCCCTCATGGCGTTCACCAGTGTGTGTTGGCCAGTGCTGGTCGCTCTTAGTTTGCCAA
This sequence comes from Myotis davidii, assembly GCF_000327345.1. Taxonomy (NCBI): domain Eukaryota; kingdom Metazoa; phylum Chordata; class Mammalia; order Chiroptera; family Vespertilionidae; genus Myotis; species Myotis davidii. The sequence continues at coordinate 442,054 of NW_006300361.1, read as the reverse complement.
ATCCTACTTCACCTGCCTCGTACTGCTGAGGCTGTGTTCTCCCCATGCAGCCCTACCCCTTCCGGTCATCCTTGGTCATCCGTACTTACCGTGGTTACCGCACACGAGCTGTCTGACCCGGGGTGAAGAGGGAATGCCAGATGGGTGCAGGGTGTGCACGGGTTGCTGGGTTATTTTCTACTTCTCCCATTCCTTCATTAAATCCTTTTTTTTTTATTGGACTTTCCAAACTTGCTTTCTTATTCATTATACGGAAAAAGATCTTTGGGATCAGAAATGCAGTTTCATGTGTGCCCAAGAAAAAAACAGGATACTTCTTTGCTTGAGGAATCTCCACTTCCTCTGTGAGTTCACCAATATGTGTTGGCCAGTGCGGATAGCGCTTAGTCTGCCAAATACCACATTCCTGCCCTGTGTTCCCGAGGCTGTGGACTCCCCATGCAGGACCATACTTTCTAGGACATCCTTGCTCTTCCTTCGTCACCCCAAACAGGCTCTCTGACCTGGGGCATAGAGAGAATGTCAGATGGACACAGGGTGTGCATGGCTTTCTGGGTTATTTTCTACTTCTCCCAAACCTCCATTAAATCCTTTTCGTTTGTTGGAGTTCCTAAACTTATGTTTTTACTCATTATATGGGAAATGATCTTTGGGACCAAAATGCATTTTCATTTGTGCAAAAGAAAACAAAAGGATTCTCCTTTCCTGGAGGCTTCTCCGCTCCCTTTGGGAGTTTACCAATGTGTGTTGGCCAGTGCTGGTCGCTCTTAGTTTGCCAAATACGACTTCACCTGCCTCGTACTGGCAAGGCTGTTGACTCGCCATGCAGCCCTACCCCTTCCAGGTCATCGTTGGTCATCCGTTGTTACTGCACACGAGCTGTCTGACCCTGGGTAAAGAGGGAATGCCAGATTGGTGCAGGGTGTGCACGGGCTGCTGGGTTATTTTCTACTTCTCCCATTCCTTCATTAAAATCTTTCTGTTTGTAGGAATTTCCAAACTTGTGTTTTTATTCATTATTTGGGAAAGATCCTTGGAACCAAAAATGCAGTTTTATGTGTCCCAGAGAAAAAAAGAGGATACTCCTTTCCTAGAGGCTTCTCCACAACCTCAGGGTGTTCACCAATGTGTGTTGTTCAGTGCCAGCAGCCCTCAGTTTGCCAAATACCACATCACCGGCCCTGTACTGGGGAGGCCGTGGACTCCCCATGTAGGACCACACTTTCCAGACATCCTTGCTCATCCTTGGTTACCCCAAACAGGCTGTCTGACACGGGGGATAGTGGGAATGCCAAATGGGAGCCCGTCTTATTGGTACAAACCTTTGCTTTACTTCCATGATATGTTGAATGCCGTGTTATATTGTGTCCCCAGACTCAAGGGTGCTATGATAAGTGGAATATAAATCCTGATTCCAGAAATATATCTAAATGCTCATTTCACAATACATGCAATCTTCCAGTGTAATGTTTTTCTAGAATGCAAAGTTCAGGGAAAAAACCTTAGCTGAGAAAGTTTTCAGGCAGAGAATCATATGTGCTTTAGGTTGGAGACTCATCTGTGCTGCATGTAGCCATAACAACATAACCAGTTCTGTGGAAACAGAGTTTGTTACACATTTGCCCTCCCGTCAGTGACCATATAGCACATTCATAATTTGGTTTCCACCAGGACTTTCCTGTTATGTTCACAAAGATTGTAATTAGTATGACCGGACATATTTGGCATACTATCTTCTATCTATACTAATAAAAGGGTAATATGCTAATTATACTGGATAGACCAGACGTCATTCTGATGTCCTTCCTGACAAAGCGGGGGCCTGGGCAAAGCCGCCTGAGGTTCTGAGTGCCTGCGCCTGGCCAGAGGTAGGGAAGCCCAGGTCCCGGTTGCCTGCCTGTGGCCAGAGGAGGGAAGCCTGGGTCCCAGGTTCCAGAGGAAAGCCGTTGCCAGCAGCCAGGGGAAGGAAGGCCTACTCTTGCATGAATTTTCGTGCATCAGGTCTCTAGTAAATATTTAAAAGGCTAATATGCTAAGTGTCCAATTGTCCAGGTAGTGACATCACGTAGCAACGCCTGACTTTCTCTCCCTAGTGACTAGCCTACTTGGAGTTTCTTCAGCCCAGGAACACCCAAGTGGAAACATTTTACACTGTAACCAAATGTCTGTGAAGAATTTCCCCATGCCTCATCTCATTTGATCCTCACAGAAGTCCTGGAGTAGGTAGATAGACTCGGTGGAATCCTATTTTCTTTTCATTAGCTGGAAAACGGAGATTTAGAAAGCTTAGAAACTTGACCCGACTGAAAAGAAGTAAGAAATGGTGGACCTTGAAAATGACTTCAGGTGTTCTCAGTGCGCAGAATACAGTTAAACACTGCTGCAGTTAAATATTTTACCCTTTGTTCTCCCTGTGTGATCTACAATAATATTGTGCTTCGTGTTGATATTTACTGCTGTGTTGCTGACAATTGCCTGAAAGAGAAGTTGGGGTGTTTCACTAGGCTGGAAAAAATTTAGCTACATCAGAAAGCAGGTCTAATTAAGCAAGTTTATTTTGTATCTATACAAGGCTAAGTTGACTCACGCATGCATGATACATATAAAGAAAGCTCTTGCTGGCACCGATAGCACGCGTGTTTTTTATCAATTGTGAATTTGGTTGACACTGCTATTATAGAGACAGGGTGAGTAGCAATCCTATATAATAATAGGCTAATATGTAAATCAACCAAACGGTGGAATGACTGGTCGCTGTGATGCACACTGACCACCAGGGGGCAGATGCTCAACTCAGGAGTGGCCCCTTGATGGTCAGTGCACTCCCACAGGGGGAGCACCACTCAGCCACAAGCTGGGCTGATGGCTGGCTGGCAAGCGCAGTGGTGGCAGGAGCCTCTCCCACCTCTGTGGCAGCACTAAGGATGTTCCACTGTGGCTTAGGCCCACTCCCTGCAGCTTAGGCCCGCATCCCCTCAGGGCTCCCAGACTTCTAAAGGATGCAGGCTGGGCTGAGCTCCCCCACCACCACCGCACCCCCGTAGTGCACAAAGTCATGCACCTGGCCTCTAGTATTAAAATATTTCTTCTAATTTCCTTTCAATGTGCACAAATTCATGCACCAGGCCACTAGTATATGACAGAAGTACATTGGAAGAAAAGTCTGGCAATATATAACCTCATATTTCATAGAGTAGAAATAATCTGGGAATGAGGATACTGTGTCAATTTGCATGAGTCTTCTGAGTGTAAATTTAGATAGAATGTGATTCATGACTCTTCTATCTGGTCAGTTTATGATGACTATCAAAATAGTTTTTTTATTTTAAATTGGAGAATGCAGTGCTGTGTCTTCAGATGACTTTTCCTTTCTTTCTGTCTTGTCCCTTATACTTGATTTTTTTATGTTAAGGATTTTGAATCAAATATAAAGAAGTTTTACTTTTACAGCCACAAATTTATGTAATCAGTAAGAAGCAGATGATAGGTAATGTAGTGGAATAACCATGTGAGAGGAAAAAAATGTTTCCACGCAAAATTTAGTAGTTCCTCTAGTGGGGTGGGGCCACAACATTAGTGACAAAGAAACAGAATTTCCAGAGGATGAGGCCCAGAAATCAGGATTTTAAAAAGATTCCCAGGTGATTCTAATGTGCAGCCAAGGTGGAGAACCACTGCTCTAGGTGGTAGCAAATGATTGCATTTTATACATTTATTATTATATAGAAAATTCCCACTTCTAAAATTAGAAAAACAATTCTGGAAAAGTAAAAGAAAACACTGTTACCTTAAAAGCTCGACGTAAAATCAAGAGGCTACTATCACCTCTCGTAGGAAAAAATAATTCTAAATTAGGTAAATTCCTTAAAAAGGGAACCGGTGCTGTTGAAACTAGAAAGAAAGGGAAATCCTTGGAAACTTCTACCCTTATGCTTGCAAGTTGAAACCACGTTTACTGAAACACCCCCAGAAGATCCTTTTCAGCCCCCCACCCTACCTACCCTCTACTTTCCCCTCCTCCACCATCTTTGTCTTCAGATGGGCAGAAGCCATGTGATGCTCAGGCTTTGCCTCTGGAGCCATTTTTTAATCTTTGCCCAGGAAAATCTGCTGCTTTAAAGACTTTTCAGGGTCATTCTCTTTACTTGTGGAATCATAGTTTTTCTTTGTGTTTTGCATTATTGTACTGTGGGTTTATACATGTCTATGTATGCTTCTTATAGATACATCATTAGATGGTACTGCCAAAATGTTTTGATTTGTAAATTCAAATTTAGATTATAAAAGAGTCCTATTTAATTGGCTTAAAACAAATGAGTACTCATACAGATAGGAGAAGTAACAGAAACTAACACAATTGCTTTTAAAGTGCACATGAGGCAGGATTAATCTTTAGTGAAGAAAAATTACCTTAAGGATGTTGGCTTAATTAAGGACATGCAGCTGTTCACTGTTCTCTAGCCTTGGAGCTAGCTGACTAGATGGAAAACCAGGGTAATAAGGTGGAGACTTTAATGTGTCCTTTTGCAAGGTTACAGGGGCATAAGATGCCTCAGTTTAAGATCCAGACACTTGTGATAAAGCCTGAGTAGGATGTAATGGTGATTTTAAATGATTACACATAAAGAATAAGATGTGTGGCTCTGGATGGTTTTCTCAGTGATTAGAGGGTCAGCCCCACACACCAGAGAGTCAGGGGTTTTATTTCTGGTCAAGGGCACATACCTGGATTTCAGGTTTTATTCCCAGCCCTGGAGATACAAGAGATAACCAATCAATGTGTGAGATATATATATAAAATGTTTTCCTCTCCCCTCTTCCTCCCTCTTCCTCTCTCTCTCTAAAAAAAGATGTGTTTGGTAAAAGAAGGTACGAGGAATGGAAATACATTTTTATTGAAGACAAAGTAATTTTGTTCTAAAGTAAATGCAACATGAAAATAAGACAAGATGAAAAGGTTTATGAAAGATGCAAAATGTTTGTGTATGTTGTAGAAGGTTCATAGAAAAGGAATCTTGAAAAAGAAATGTATGGTCAAACTAAGACTGGAACAGATTTTTTTGTTTTCACTAAAAGTATGCTGATACAGAACTGGAATTTGAGTTTCAGTTAAAAGGACAAAAATTTTTTTCTCTGCTATTGGTATGTTGTTCGTATGAAATTATAAAGGGAATCTCTCTTTACAAAAGGAGGAAATAAGACTAATGAGGCCTATCTGATGTTAGGAAAGTGAATTTCAATCTTCTTGCCCTCCCTCAAGGATAAAAATGTATTAATGATGATTCATGTGTATTCTATGTATTCTCATTGGGTAGAAGCATTCCCATCTTGAAGGGTTACAGCCATAGCAGTTACTAAAATATTTTTAGAAAGGATTTTTCCAATTTGGAAAAATCCCTGCAGAGTCCCATAAGGAAAGGGGAACTCATTTCACTAGACCCGTGGTCGGCAAACTGATTCTCTCGAGCCACATGCGGCTCTTTGGCCTCTTGAGTGTGGCTCTTCCTAAGCCTTAGGAGTACCCTAATTAAGTTAATAACAATGTACCTACCTATATAGTTTAAGTTTTAAAAATTTGGCTCTCAAAAGAAATTTCAATCGTCGTACTGTTGATATTTGGCTCTGTTGACTAATGAGTTTGCCGATCACTGCACTAGACAAATTCTACACCAGGCTAGTAAAACTGGGCTGATACCGTAGGATTGCTGTTGCGCTTATCATCTCCAGCCTCTGGTTTTATAGAACAAATTGACAAGACAAGTAAAATTCAATTGGTAAAACTTACTGAATCTGAATCTTTTAATCTGCCATGGCCTAAAACTCTTCCCGTGGTATCACTTAATTTAAGATGTATTCCTTTTGGTAAATGTCAATTGTCCTCTTCTAAAATTGTTACTAGAAGACCTACCTGTGAAACTGGATCAGAGACTATGCAAACCTGTCTTATGAAGGAGACCTTCTGACTTATTAAAAAGAATTTCAAATGCTCTTGAAATTCACACAAGCTTGTAGTTTTTCCACAGAGCACTCTGGGAGACAAAGACACTGAACATTATGGCCTACAACCTAGATCCATCAAAAAGGACATCTCTACAAGGACTCACTCCAGCAAGGCTGGACCGTACTGGGTATTGTTAACTAATCCCTGAATTGCAAGGTTAAAAAGGTATTAATAAATAAATGTATGTTTTTCATTTTATTTGTGTGTGTGTGGTAAATATTAGTTTTATTTAACCAGTTTTCATAGCTGAATATTTATTCTATAAAAACTTTGCAGATTGTACAGTTTATATATATTTCAAATGACTGATTGAAAAAGTAGGTCCTACAGATGCAAAAACACTGCACCAAACAATTCAAGGTAAAGGCAGATTTATATGCTATACAGTTCTCCAAACAACCTAGGTATGTGCCCTGACTGGAAATCGAGCTAGCAACCTTTTGGCATACAGGATGACTCTCCAATTAAGCAAGCCACCCAGCCAGACCTGCCCAGTACCTTTTTAGAGTCTGTACTAGAAGGGAAAAGTAAGGAAAACAAACATTATTCCAGACTTTTCTGCCACCCCAAACCAGCAAAACATACTTTTTTAAATACAGTACAAGCCAAAAATAACGAAAATTAAAGCTTCAAAGAACAGTCTAGATCTCACCACTATACTTTCTTAATTTTGTGTATATTAACTACATAAAATAATGACATTTGGACAAAGAAGGGTAGTTGTTTTTTTATTTTTAGATTGATAGTACTTAAAACCCACTGAAAATGAATAGCTTGGATATGTTAAGTCCTGCTTCCAAGCATGAGCTAAGAGTGAACTTGGCTCAGGCTGTGAGGTCCCCCTTGGAGGCACAGGTGTTCTGCTCTACAATTCCAGTGTCATCAGAAGCCAATCAAAACTCATCGATCTTCCTCTGAAAATATTTCAACATGGAGTCCATTCCTTGGGCAGAGCCCCAGATTTTCTTCAGCACTTCACACCTTTCGTTGGCTTGCTCCAAGTCCATCTTCATGTTACAGCGCACAACTGGATTACATGACGTAAACTCCTTAATGCAAACCATGACTTCTTGGGTGGAGGTCCTGGGCCAGAACACCTAAGAGATGGCTGAGGGGAGCAGTGGGCTCCACTCTTGGTCAATGCTTTTTATTTTAAAAGGCTCCCAAACCTGCACCTCACTCACTTGATAATATATTATCACACCCTAGCTTATAGGAGACCTCAAATTAAAGTTATCTAGAACAGAAAACCACTCAGACAAAAAGCAGATGGCATTCAAAACAGATGGCTTTTCCCAGGGTCCAGGACTGGGCTAGCCAACTTCTATGTAAAACTCTTATTTCATAGTTATTTTAACATTTATTTCTTGGATATTTTAACTTAACTCTCTCATGATAAGCTGGTCACTTTTATTTCTGTTTTTTTCTTTATTTTATATTCTTGTTATCCTTACCCAAGGATATTTTTCCATTGATTTTTAGAGAGAGTGGAAGGGAGAGGGAGAGACATGGAGAGAGAAACATTGATGTGAGAGGGACACATCGATTGGTTGCCTCCAGCATGTGGCCCCTACCAGGCTAGGGTTGGAGCCTGCAACTGAGGTACATGCCCTTGACTGGAATCGAACATGGGACTCTTCAGTCCTAGGGCCAACACTCCATCCACTGAGCCAAAACTGCTAGGGCATCTTCCTGTGTTTTAAATTGTGTGTTCTAGTTACTCCATGTAATTAACTCTTGACTATACAGTACTTCCTGATTTTTGCTGTTTTAACCCATACAAATGGGAAACCTTGGGCATAGATGTATTATTATACAATGCTTTCAAACTTTAACCTTCTCATGGACCCTATCTGAATGTTGGATTGCCATCTGATGCCAGTTTCTGCCTCTGGTCAAACCTGTGATTTCATAGTTATTTCTGTTAGCAATTTCTCAGCCGACCCTAACTTTAGTATTGGTTTCACTAAACCACACCTTCTGAAACTTACCATGTTAAATTGTAAAAGGCAGTAACACATTTCTCCTGTGTCTACCTAAACCCACACTGTGCATTGGCCACACTCTTCTCTAGGTGGGACCCAACCATCTCCCAGAGTTGAATTAGTCACTAGCAACTCCTTATCACATTGCTAAATGCCTTGAATATGGTTGCACCTATTTCAACCCTGACTACTTTGGAAACTCCCCTTTGTAATGTCATCATGAGTGAAATTAGCTCACGCTGTCATGAACCTAAATGTTCACCCCACAATGTTCAAACATACCAGGCAGGACTTTCAGAGGGATGTTCAAATCAGACTGAGTTCTGGTTGGAAAATGTCATCTCCCTTCCTGTTAATGAATGTTTAAATGAAAAAACTCTTGCAGGCACTCTTTGTGCCCCTCACAGGTTATATTTTTGTCTGTATATATGCAAATGAACCTTGGGCATTTGATTGGATAGTTGGAGGCTGACTGGGCACTGCCTTTTGGGTCATTTGACATCCTTTTTTACTGTCCTCAAAATGATAACAGCCACTCCTCCAAGTTCTGATCAGAGGTAAAAAAAAAAAAAAGAGGGGGAGGGTCTTATTACTGCTAGATTACTAGCCTGATGAGGATCCCTCTGTTTATGAAGATGACCCTTTCTGTGGGATCTGACTTGCCAGCAGATGTTTCAGGAGATGAGGGTAATCGCTGTCTCAGAATTGTATTTCCATGGGGTGGCCTTGGTACTTAGGCTTAATTAGATATAATGCAAAACCTAACTAGAACCATCAATCAAATTGCTTGCTCAACTGTCAGAACCACTTGAGCCCAGCAAACATCTTCAGAGGTGAGTAGTGGATGAGAACAGAATCGCCCTTGGGCTCAGAGCCCAAGGAGGAGGTTGTGCCATAGCCAGTGCCTCCTGCTGCAGCTGGATAATTCTTCCCAGGTAGAATTAGAAACCAAAAACCTTGCCACACCCCTTAAGGGCATTCCAGTTTTGCTTGCTAGTGTCTATGGCTGGTTAAGATGTAAATGTTCTGACATTTTTTAGCTGTTCCCAACTGGGCTCAGAGCTATTTTAAGGTCTGGATTTCAAATTGTTTTGCTTATTGTTATTCTAGTCTGTTCTCTATAACCAAATGTTTAAAACCTACTACAAAAAAACACACACATGTGAATAATAGTTACACAAAGGATAGAAATGATTCATCAAGCCACTGTATTCCCTCCATGTGTGTAATTCATGATGGTCGGAACCTTTACTTGATGCCGAATATCTTTTGTCAGTTACCCATGATTTCTCTTAAGAACTATGTTGTTATTGTTGTTCTTTAAGAGTTTCCAAGTTGTTCTAGCTGCTTTTATAAGAGATTGTGAATGTTGAGTTTGGCAGGTACCTGAGAGACCTCTTGTAAAGCAAATGGCTCTGGTTGCTCTATTGGCTACTGCCCTGCCACAGGAGTCCCACCGAGGGACTAGATGGAACCAGAGCAGGTAGCTAAGCCACTCTGGCACCGCATGGGACAAACTTACCTGATCAATCATCAGCGCTGTTGACAGGTTCTGATCAAAAGAGGGAAGATGTAAACCCTGAAGGGAAAAAAAGATACCTACTAAGAAGGGCTCCTGGTGGCTTAACAGGGCTCAAATTTTAGTAAGACAGAGCCTAGCAGTCATTTCTGCACAGGAGCCTCTCACACAAACTGCACTTCATGGAGAAGCTGGCACTGAACTGCCCGCCTCTGCACTGAACTGGCTGCCTGCACTGTGTTTCTGTCATCTTCACTGCACCCCAAATGGGGATTCTTGTTGGCTTTGAATTGGTGCCAACTACTGTTTGACATTCCCTAAGATACCGAGAAATATTCTCTGGCAGTGTACAACTTGTCCTCTTCCTTTGCTGGGGCAGCATTGAGGGCAGTGAGCCACCCGTACTGGGGCCATTATTAGCCTCCCCGACCAGACCAGCTCCACCAAGGGCAGGAGAGCTGGCCGCTTCCCGAAAGGCTCCAGCTCATACCCACCCAGCTCTTCAGGCGACTCGATGGCCCTTGAATTCTTACCTGTTTTTTACCTTGTAATATCTATATATATTATAAGTTTTCTGAAATTATTTTTGGAATGAAATAAGGTATAAACAAAATAAAAATGTTTGTTTCCCTTTCTGTTTCCTTGGAAGTATCTTTTATTCTTAATTTTTTCTCTCCTAGAGCAGCAGGATTCCCCAGAAGCAGAGCAAACATGGTAGGGTGCTTTTGGACAGGCCTATGACAATTGAGACTGAGCACATGAACTGTTGAAGGAAAGACTTGAGTTTCTTCATCCACTGCTGAATGCAAAGGTATTTTGGATTGGGATATAATCCGATGGGCAGGATTATAGATAATTAGAATTTCACTCAGTGAAAAGAGTTTATGTGGTGAGCACAGTGTATGATTTAGGGAACAGGGCTGAAGGGGATGACTGGGGCTGGGAGTGGGGAGTGGGGTAGATGTGGGGGTCCTGAGGGCAGGCGTGCCAAGGAGCTGGGGACTATAGAGGCAGAGTACCGTAATGTTGATTATGTGGGCATTCAATATTCCAGGATAAATTCGAATAGAGGAAATAAGTCCATAGTAGTTTAAGTTATCTGCCTGATAGGTTGGCCAGTCAATTAGTACAGCATTAAAGATGGGAACAAAGCAAGGCCTGGACTGGAATGGACCTTCAAAATATATATATTTAAATAATGGTTTTCTTTTTTTAAAATATATTTTTATTGATTTCAGAAGGAGAGATAGAAACATCAGTGATGAGAGAGAATCATTGATTGCTGCCTCCTGCATGTCTCACACTGGGAATTAGGCCTGCAACCCAGGCATGTGCCCTGATTGGGAATCAAACTGTGACCTCCTGATTCATAGGTCCATGCTCAACTGCTGAGCCATACCAGCTGGGCCACACCTGTATTTTGATCTTTTCATTGTATCTTCTCTGGAATCTTCCAGCAGACTGCTGAGTGCTTTCTTTGTTTCTCTTCATCCTGCAAGTCATCTGTGCATCGAGAGCTTATACCTGAGTAGAACCCTGACTGCAGGAAGAAAGGGAACCATGTGGGCACCCAGTGAGAGCATTATCTTGATGGTTTGACTCCCCAGACAACGGCACATACACTTTCGATTTTCTTACTCTTCAGTAAAGTTCAGAAATTCTCACATCGTAGGGAGCCTAAGAATTATTTTGTGGTAGTACAAAATACAGGGGTTGACAAAAGTAGGTTTGTAGTTGTGAGTATACAAAACACAATTTATTCTTGTATTATTTATTAATTATTGTATTATTTATTTGTATTACAACTGCAAACCTACTTTTTCTCACCCCTGTATACCATTTGTTACACAAGGCATTTTCAAAAGTGATTTTTACTGTATGCAAGATTTGCTTTACATGCTGAGTTTAGTTGACTAAATCCCAAGTACACTTCTCTGTAGGCCTAAAAACATCATTATGGCACAAAGGGTTGAAGCTTGTAAGGTTGGGGGTGGTGATAAAAAAATTTTGATTTGGGAGGAGTAGGAAATTGAGCAAATACAAAGAACAAGGTAGAAAAACAATCGGCATTAACCGCACCACTCCAGAGATGACAACTATTAATAGTTTGGTATGTATCGTCGCAGTTTCATTTATTTAATAAAAACAGGATAATAATGCACATATTCTACACCATGCCTGCTAATCTGGTTAGGCTTACAAACATTGTGCACCATCTCAGGTTTCTTTGACCATTTCCTTATTTCCACCCATTTGGTTAGTGCCTGACCTGCACTAGTCACCCCTTCACATTCAGACTGAGAAGAATACCTCACTGTGGGACGTGGGGTCTAGCTTCTTGAGTAACTGCCCAGGGACTATGAGCTACTACCAGGGAACAGAGGAAATGGGAGCTTGGAAGGAGCGAGTCAGATAGATTTTTCCTTCTTTCCCTCTCCTCTGGAATGCTTTTAAGTGCAAGTCCTCCTAGCAAAACTTTTAGAGAAGTACTGTGTGCTGAGTGAACACATGCTAAGTGGCCTGCTGTGTCTCTTCTTGGCTCCTTGTGAGGCAGTAATCATGCTAAGTAATGCATCAAACTGTGTCTTTCCTTACCTTTTTTCTTTTTTCCGTCATCCTCACTGCCCTAACTTTGTACCTCCCAGATAGAGTTTAATATCTTAATCCTTCCCTCAGGTTCTGATTTCTACATGACTTAGGACAATGATGGTGAACCTATGACACGCGTGTCAGAGGTGACACGCGAACTCATTTTTTTGGTTGATTTTTCTTTGTTAAATGGCATTTAAATATATAAAATAAATATCAAAAATATGTCTTTATTTTACTATGGTTGCAAATATCAAAAAATTTCTATATGTGACACGGCACCAGAGTTAAGTTAGGGTTTTTCAAAATGCTGACATGCCGAGCTCAAAAGGTTCACCATCACTGACTTAGGATAAGGTGGAATAAGCTCCATTAAATATTGTGCAGATTTTCTTAAATTATTAAAGAATTTTGGCATCCTAAATTATCTCTATTAAGTATTATTTTAATAACATCCCCTATTGAGGATCAAGCCTGTAACCCAGGCATGTGTCCTGACCAGAAATCGAACCTGGGACCCTTCAGTCCCTAGGCCAACACTCTAACCACTGAGAAAACTGGCTAGGGCAATTTGTCACTTGTGGTTTTTTTTCCTTTATTGATTAAGGTATTACATATGTGTCCTTATCCCCCTATTGCCCTCCCCATCCCCCCACTCTTGCCCTCACTCCCATGGTGTCTGTGTCCATTGTTTAGGATTTGTCATTTTAAAGGTTCCCAGAGAGTCATAGGCATTCATGAGATTTATCATTAGCTTTTCCTTCTCTTCATGACTGGGATTCTGAACTATTTTTGAATTAAAGGGAGAAACCCTAGAATGCATTATCTCCAATAGTTTGATCTTGAGAAAATGATAATAACATTTACTTATATAAACTTCCACAGGGGAACAGAAAATTTATCCTTTCAATATCCTATATAATAAAAGGCTAATACGCAAATAGATCAAACAGCAGAACAACCAATCAATCAGTCACGATGACGTGCACTGACCACCAGGGGGTGTGTGCGGAACATGGTGAGCGTTGGCTATCTGGTGGTTACTGAAAATTCTTGGCTCCCACACGGCACTCACACCTACTGCTGGTGTTGGTCCCGATCACTGAGCGCCATCAGCAGATGTGAGCGGTGGCTGCCGGCCCTGATAGCCCCTGAGGGCTTCTCCACCTCTCCTGCTCCTGAGGGGTGATCAGGGCAGCAGCCACTGCTCACACTCACTGACGGCACTGGTCCTGCTCGCACCCACTGCTGGCGCTGGCCCCAATTGCTCCACACCGTCAGTGGGTGTGAGCAGAGCCGGTGCAGAGATGGGCTGAGACCCGCCCCTGTGCCTACCACAGCCTCTGGGCCCACAGTTCATTTCAAGGTGCATGAATTTGTGCACTGTGACCCTAGTATATCATAAAAATCTAGTTTCTCACTGTTTTATTAGTGTTCTTTGTGCTTGGTTTATAGATATTCATCAGTACCCTTAGGAAGAAGACCTGTGTTAACCTTTTTGGGAGTAACTTTTTAATTCATGACATTTTCTTGATCTCTAGGTAATTATTATTGTCTTATATGTTCTCCAGGCAATTTTTTCAAGACATGGACGGATTTGCCCTGTTTAGTTATACTTAAAGTCCTAGTTCATTCTCAGGATAATGGCCCAAATTAAGTGACAAGTATTGGACCACAACCTAGAGGAAACTAACCAGGCCACAACTCATATAAGCTATGACCTTGACTTCTACCTAGGGAACAAAAAATATTCTCTTTCCTTTGTCATACAAAGGGATTAAAGCGGGAGAGGAGAGGATTGTGTTGCTTGGATAGATTGTGTCATTTTTCCCAATACTAGCTCCTTTACTGATAAAAAATTGATGTCCTTGCTTATTGACAGTTAACTTGCTGGGCCTGCTACCTTGCAGGTAGAGTTTACAATACCACAACATTGACTTTAGGCTTGGACATCTGATGTAATTTACCCAATGGAATGTGAGTGGACATGATGTGTGCCATATCTGAGCATCACAAACTTCCATCATTTCTCTTGTTTGTCTTTTCTGCCCTTGAAATGGTTCTGTCCCCAACAGAGGCTGCTCCTTTAGTTTGGTCCTAAGAATGGAAGCACATATGGAATTGCAACAGCACACCTACAGGTGCCAACATATAATACGAGCAAGAAATAAATGATTATTGCCGAAACCGGTTTGGCTCAGTGGATAGAGCGTCGGCCTGCGGACTGAAAGGTTCCAGGTTCGATTCTGGTCAAGGGCATGTACCTGGGTTGCGGGCACATCCCCAGTAGGAGATGTGCAGGAGGCAGCTGATCGATGTCTCTCTCTCATCGATGTTTCTAACTCTCTATCTCTCTCCCTTCCTCTCTGTAAAAAATCAATAAAATATATTAAAAAATTATTATTGTTGTGATCCTGAGATTTTTGAGCTTTCCTGTTTTATGACAGAGCTAATACACTTGTTTTCTCAAGGTGTGAAGAGGGACCTTGGGATATTCTAGGGTAGGAAGTAGAAATCTTATAATCATGTTTTCCTATGTGTCTTCAAAACTACAAGGAATTTGAGAGATTATTTACGTTATTCGCTTCAAACTTTTTGTCCACAACTCAAAATAAAAATGAATTTTACAGTGCAACAGTACATTCAATCATATATGTTCATATATGTGTGGATACACATAGTATATATGGAAACATATACACAATATATGTGTAAATAGCTATACACATGGAAACAAATTTCAAGAAACAATCCTTACTCTCATGTGTACCCTAATGCTTTCTATTCTGGTTTATTTAAGTGTTTTTGGCATGCTGAATCAATTTTATAGTTCATGAATGGTTCGTGATCTGCAGCTCAAGAACCCCCACTGATTTAGAGAAAACCTTTCATTATAAAATGATGAAGAGCTGAAGGAGTGTATTCATTCAGTTACACTGCCATTATTTAGAACTTCACAAAATTTAGATGCACTTGTAAAGTTCATACACTCTAATATTTTTATCTATTTGTAAGGGAAGAATGGAGGCCACTCAGCTATGAAATAAAGAGAATTAAAGCTTGTCACTGCTTTACACGTGGAAACTGATACACAGGTATTAAATAGCCGCTGAACAAAAACCAGGGTCAAAAGATACACACATGAAAAAAACCCTGTAGAACTGCAGAGATTGGCCAGAACAAACCAAAGATGAAATCTCATAAAATGATAATATTAGGGCCGCAACCGGTTTGGCTCAGTGGATAGAGCGTTGGCCTGCGGACTGAAGGGTCCCAGGTTCGATTCCGGTCAAGGGCATGTACCTCGGTTGCGGGGACATCCCCAGTTAGGGGGTGTGCAGGAGGCAGCTGATCGATGTTTCTCTCTCATCGATGTTTCTAACTTTCTATCCCTCTCCCTTCCTCTCTGTAAGAAATCAATAAAATATGTTTTTTAAAAAAATGATAATATTAGGGTTAAATAAGTCTACATTCAATAGTTTTTTTTATTTTGTGATTTATACAGGGTGGGGCAAAAGTAGGTTTACAGTCATGAGTACGCATAACAGCTTATTCTTGTATTTATTGATTATTGTATTATTTTTCATACAATTGTAAATCTACTTTAGCACCACCCTGTATATGTCCATGAGAACTTCTGTTAATCATGTTGTTCAACTCTTCCATATCCATTCAGATTTTAAAAATTTACTTGTTCTATTAATTACTGAGACCTGTTTTAAATTAAATTTCCCAGTCTGCATATGGTTTTGTGTATTTCTCCTTGTTTTTTTTGTTTTGTTTTGTTTTTTTCATCAATTTTTGCTTTATTTTGGCACCATATTAGGTACAGATTTAAAATGGCTTTATCTTTCCAGTAAGCTATACCTTTGATCTGTATCTCTGGTCATACATTTAAATTTACATTATATTTTACTTACAGATTTTCTGATAGTACTATATCTACCCTAGCTTTCTTTTGATTAGTATTTGCATAGTGTATTTTTCCTATACTTATGCATTAACATTCCTGTATCCTTACTTTTACATATTGTATTTTAATTAAAATCTAGCTCTCTTGATTAATATGTGGTTTTCCTAAGAACCTTTGTTGTTTAACTGGGGCATTGGATCAATTTATATTTAAAGGAATTAATAGGTTTTGGTCTCACCCAATCATCCTCTTTTGTACTTTTTTATTGCCTTATTCCAGTTTGAGTACTTTTAAATCATTCTAATTCTTTTCTTTCCACTAGTTTTCTTTCAACATACTTCTTTTTCTTTTAGTAGTATGAGCTGTATCTGTGCTTCTCTGAGAATGAGTTTGGTGTTCACCATTTGCATCCATGGGAACGATGCCAAATACCTTTATTGTCATTCTGACCTTTCCCTCTTCCTTCCTGCTTCAGGATTTTTGTTTCACTTTGCTGCTAGGTAAGTCGCTGGGCATTTCAGATATTCTGCTTCTGTTTCACCATATGGACAGGTTAATGCCAGCTGGCCCAGACACACAAGCTTGCACAGTCACTTTGGTGGGGACCTTTCCAGGACCCCGAAAATTTAGGTGGATCCACAAATCTCATGAGTATTGGCGGGACCGCCCGGTAATCCATGGGTGTCTCTAGGGACCCACTGAGTGAGGTGCAGGGATGCCAGTAAAGGGAAGGCTAGTGCGGGGCTAGGATGTCTGTGTGAAGATACAACTATGGCTCCTTTTGGAAAACTCACCTAATTTATGGTATGTCAGGTTAAGCACTGAGTGCTTGCCATCGGCTGCTGGTGACGAATGCCCCATGCGTGCCATGGAGTGACTGTACAGACAGGCATTGAGGGCAGAGGTAGGGTCCTGCTTCCACTCACTGTTGGCACTTTTCACCCCTAGGCCCTGACACTAGTCTAGTTGTTCACGGCCAGTGTGACCTCCTTGGCGCCACTTGCCCAGAAATTTGGGGTACCCTAGGCATGGTGCAGGCAGGGATGCCTGTCGTGAAGACTTAGCCTGTCCTAATCTGAGCACCACCCTAGTGTGGGGATGCAGAGCTATGCACCTCCTGAGAGCCCACAGTCTGGAGAGGACAGGGAGGCTATAGGACATGGGGGGGGGCCCAGATGTGGCCCCTGTGAGAAAGCAGACTCTCTTGTCCCCTGTCCACAGATCTGGAGCCCACAGACCTCCTCAGTAGTGTCTTCTTCAGTTGTAGAAAATGCCCTAAAAGGAAGAAGTGTCACCTTCAGTTGAACTCCCAGCACCATTCCACTGTCTTCCTTCCCCACTGCTGACTTCTAAATGTGTAACTCTCATGCAGTAGTGCTCGCGACCTGTGCACAGGGTCAGGGCGTCTGTGTCCCTGTCATGTTTCCTGGTTCTGAGGACCAGGTTCCTCTGAGCCCTGGGGCGGAGCCTGGGCCCCTGGACCCTGTAGGACCCACTGGACCAGGAAAAAGAAGAGGGGCCAAAGCCAGTGGGGGTCAGCCTCCCCAAAAGGGTGCTCCTAGGGACCAGCCAAAGTCACCCAGGACCCTGGGCCTGTGCAGCGTCTTCAATGGAAAATACTGCTACATATTTTTAGATTTTTGTTTTCCTTTCTTTCTATAGAAGACGTACA
This sequence comes from Myotis davidii, assembly GCF_000327345.1. Taxonomy (NCBI): domain Eukaryota; kingdom Metazoa; phylum Chordata; class Mammalia; order Chiroptera; family Vespertilionidae; genus Myotis; species Myotis davidii. The sequence goes on along the minus strand of NW_006300361.1, from coordinate 424,375 downwards.
AGAAAGAAAAGAAAGAAAACATGATTTTCAATTGATGGTGTCTTTTGTAGAGAAAAAAAGGAACATCTAAAAATATGTAGCTTCACACATAAATCAAAATGTTTATAGTATATACCCCCTTCCTAATAAAAGCATTTATTAAAATGTTAATTTGGCAAAGCATCGGCCCTGAGAATAACTATCATAATACTTACATACTCACAAATTCTCAGATCTATAGTGTACTTTTATGTCAATGACATGTATTCATGTATTCTGACTGGCTTAGCAGATCAGGTGTGGACCTGTAGATCCTGAGCTTTGCCAACAATATTTCATTCCTTTTTACTTTTTAAATTAAATTTCATTGGGGTGACATTGGTCAACATGAACATATAGGGTTCATGTATGGATTACTAAGTTACAGAGTGTGTATATGGCACCAGCGTCCACCACCCAAAGTCAAGTCCTCTCCTGTCACCTTACATTAAGATCCCCTTCTCCCCCACTCCCTCCCTCTGGCAACCACCACACTGCTGTTTGTGTACATAAGTTTCAGTTTTATATCCCACATATGAGTGACAGCATATAGTTCTTAGCTTCTTCTGTTGACTTATTTCACTTCACATAATGTTCTTAAGGTCCATCCATGTTGTTACAAATGACGCTATTTCATCCCTTCTTATGTTCATGTAGTACTCCATTGTGTATACGTACCACATCTTTATCCAGGCCACTATTGCAGGGCACTTTGGCTGTTTCCAAATCTTGGCCACTGTGAATAATGCTGCAATGAACATAGGGATGCGTATATGTTTGCGTATAAATGATTTAGAATTTTTCGGGTATATACGCAGGAGTGGGGTTGTTTCGTCATATGTTAGCGCTATTTTTAATTTTTTGAGGAATCACCAGACTGCTTTCCATAGTGGTTGTATCAGTCTACATTCCCACCATCAGTGAACGAGGGTTCCCTTTTCCCCCACAATCTTTCTAACACCTGTTACATTGCTTATCTTGTTGATAATGGCCACTCTAACTGGGGTAAGGCCACTCTAATTGGGAATTACGAGACAAAATTGATATTTGCACATATAATCTTGGTTATCATAAAGGTGACTTTCTTCTGTAAAAGTTCAGAGATATTTATGCCCAAGAGCATCAACTTGTAGTCAGCAGGTATTTATTAAGCACTTGCTTTTTGTGGGTACCAGTCTAGGTGTTGGTGATACAGCAGTGAACAAAACAAAGGCTCTTATGCACCATTCCTGCGATGAGATGATTACAGCATTTGGTTGGGGGGTTAGAAAATGGGGGGCCAGGCATGGCACATTTCTTTCCTACCTGTCTTTTTTTAAAAATATATTTTATTGATTTTTTACAGAGAGGAAGGGAGAGAGATAGAGAATTAGAAACATCGATGAGAGAGAAACATTGATCAGCTGCCTCCTGCACATCTCCCACTAGGATGTGCCCGCAGCCAAGGTACACGCCCCTGACCAGAATCGAACCTGGAACCCTTCAGTCCGCAGGCCGATGCTCTATCCACTGAGCCAAACCGGTTTCGACCCTACCTGTTTTCTGAACCAATGGCATTGGATGGGATATGATGCCATAAGAATGTCTTTCTGTGTTGGCTTATTTCATTTAGCATAATGACCTTCAGCTTCATCCATGTTGTCACAAATGGCAGAATTTCTTCTTTTTTTGAGCCTGAATAATACAATACTGGATGATCTCACTTCATGTGAAATCTAAAATAGTCAAATTCATCGACGTAGAGAGTAGAATGGTGGTCGCTAGGGGTTGGGGGAGGGGAAAATGGGGAGATATTTATTGGTCCAAGGGCACAAAGTATCAGTCATGTAAAATAGATAAGTTCTGGAGATCTGCTATACAGCACCGTGCCTATAGCTAATAATACTGTATTGTATAGTACAGTGTGTCTAAAAATTTCCAAGACAATAACTCTGATGTTAAATGTTCTTACCATAAAAATAATAAAAGGGGTTGGAGAGCACAGCTGGCATGGCTCAGTGGTTGAGTGTCGACCTATAAACCAGGAGGTCACGGTTCGATTTCCCGGTCAGGGCACATGCCCGGGTTGTGGGCTCGATCCCTGGTGTGGGGTGTGCAGGGGGCAGCTGATCAATGAGTCTCTCTCATCCTTGATGTTTCTATCTCTCTCTCCCTCTCCCAGCGTTGGCCTGAGGACTGAAAGGTCCCAGGTTCGATTCCGGTCAGGGGCATGTACCTGGGTTGCAGGTACATCCCCAGTAAGAGATGTGCAGGAGGCAGCTGATCGATGTTTCTCTCTCATTGATGTTTCTAGCTCTCTGTCTCCCTTCCTCTCTGTAAAAAATCAATAAAACATATATTAAAAAATATATTTGTAAAATAAAAAATAAAAGGGGTGGAAGAAAACTTTGGGAGGTGACGGATATGTCTACAACCTTGATGATGGTGATGGTTTCATGGGTATATATTTATCCCTACACTCATGAAGTGTATACATGACATATGTGCAGCTTTTTACATGTAAATCATACCCCAATAGAGTGTTTTTTGAAAAGAATGTCTTACAAGTATCACATAACCTCACTCATATGTGGATTCTAATTAACGAAATAAGATGATCCAGAGACATGGAAGCATGGAGCAGAGTATGAAATCTCCAAGGAAAGGGGGCGGGAGAGGGTGGGTAGGTGGGAGGTAATCAACCAAAGGCCTTGTATGTGTTAGGTCGCTGAAGCGGGAATGCACGGAGGAACGCACAAGGCCAGATGGTGAGGCCAGAATTTATTTGATCATCCGCACACATGGTGGCTGAGCCTGGATGGCTCTAGCACCCAGTGACAGGAGTCAGTGGCTTTTAAAGGACTTTTGGCCGGCTTTTTTCTGGGCGAAGGCTTCTTTGTGCATACCCGGAGGGGAGATAATGGAATGTGGTTGCAGTAAGTGAAACGTGGTCTCAGCAAAGGGAATGTCCATAGTGAAATGGCCTGAAAAGCCAGTTCCCAGGGGAGGGGTATCGATTCAATTATTTGATTAGACCTAACAGTGTGCATGTATGCATGGCCCAAGGACACAGACAATAGAGTGGTGAAGGCCTAGGGGAGAGGGGGCAGGGGATTTGGAGGGAGTCAATGTGGGTGAAAAGGGGGACATATGTAATACTCTCAACAATAAAGATTTAAAAAAATACTGAAAAGGGAGGGAGAGAGAGAGAGAGAGAGAGTGAGTTTGGGTTTCTCCAGAATCAGACCACAAGACAAAAACCCAAGTACAAAAAGTGTATCTGGAGGTGAGGTAAACATTGGAAGGGGAGTGGGGAAGTGAGACAGGGAAGAGAAAGAAGCCAAAAAATCCTCCACTGTGAGTGATTAGTGCTTAGCCTCGTGAGAAAACTCTAGAACACGCAGCTCCCTCCTGAGCGGGGTGGAAGCTAGGAGGTTTATACCACCAACTCCCATCATTCATTGGTTGGGGCCTTCTTGGGAGCAGGGTTGATGCTAAATCTGGCTTGCATGTGAGCAGTAAGGTGGACATTGGTGGCCCGAGAAATCCCTCAGACATACAGGTTCTGGAAGTTGGAAAACAGATGGCAGAGAGTAAGTAGGTAAGGACTGAGGTAAAAGGTTGTGGGCTGGGCTGCACGATGTTGAGGGAAAGCTTTTTCCATAGCAAGTGAAAGCAATCTTACTGTTTCAAAGATGGAATTGATGCATGGGAAAAACAAAGTGCAATAATTTTAAAACTGTTAGAAGTAGAGTAAGATGGAAAGACTGGGTTTGGGTTAGCATTAGCAGTAGAATTTCCTCATAGTGCTGGCAAATATACATCATAGGAGCTGGTACATTCCTGAGGAAACACAAGATGGTGCTGTTCTCTAAGTAGAAGGCAACAACTAGATTTTTTTTTTTTTTTGATGCTGATCTATTATTGCAATTTAGCACACAATTTAAAAACAGTTGGGCTTCAATCAATCAAAAAGTATTTACTGAACACCCATTAAGTGCCAGAGTTGGGCCTGAAATAGAAAGGAAAATAGTATTAAGAAGGGAAAGACAGCAAAGCACAAAACTGAAGCAGCAGCAGCTTTCCAATTGTAAGCAGCCTGGATTTTTCCTCTCTCCAGAGAACCTTTAGAGAATTTTGGTGGTATAAGAATTCTATTTTATCATGAAAGTGATTTGTATTAATGTAAAAATAGTCTCAGTTTTTGACTATATTATTTCTTCAATGTTATATATTCAGTTACTGGTTAACTATGATGAAATTAAAAACCATGTTTTCTATAAAATGTGATTTTAATATCCTTGTCAAATATACCTTCTCCATGAACCTTTTCCTATTAAATACCACCAGCTTTAATTACTCCAAACTTCTCTTATTACCCTGAGTAACTCTAGGGAGTCCTATAGCAGTGCTTCTTAAACTTTTTAAAAGTATATTTTTTGTTGATTTCAGAGAGGAAGGGAGAAGAAGAGAGAGAGAGAGACATCAACGATGAGAGAGAATCATTGATTGGCTGCCTCCTGCATGCCCCACACTGGTGATCTAGCCTGCAACCCGGGCATGGGCCATGACCTTGAACCAAACTGTGACCTCCTGGACCATAGGTTGACATTCAACCACTGAGGCACACCAGCTGGGCCACTTCTTAAACTTTTATGTGCATAACAGGTACCTGGGGATCTGGTTAAAAAATTGAAGAGAAAGAAAGGAAAGAAAGAAAGAAAGAAATCTTAATTTTAATTTCCTGTAGAAAAATTCTTCCTTCTTTTGTGACTCTTCCTCTCTCTACTTTCAACCTCCTTTCCCCCTGTCTCATTCACATTCTTATAACTAACTGTGTTGTATACAATAGTAACTCAGTAGAGGCAGATGATGATTGGGAAAGAAACTGTATCCTTCTAAAACATGGAATGTTGATAGTTTCCATTTGGCCCTCTGGAGTCATTCTCCTGTTGTCTTTACCGTGCTCTATGCCCCGTGATGCTGGCCTACATGATCTTATCAAGGTGCTCTCTGTCCCCTGGCTGCTAGGTAGATTCAGCCCATGGTGGCCCCAGAAGAAGGTCAGAGAGAGAATGAGATTAGGAATTAATCTCCTGCTTCCCTCCCTGCAAGTTCACCTTGGGTTGGCTGAGACTTTCTATTGAAAGTCAGTACCCTTCACACACACACTCTCCTTTTGGGTTCTGGAAGCTGTTCCCTTCAGAACTAGTGGTTGTAACTGCCCCTATATTATTAGCCCCGGGCTACCTCTCCACCTTGCCCACACCTTTAAAAAGAGTTACTTTGTAAATAAATCCCCCTCAAACTAACCTAATTTGAGTGTGCCCACCCATTGGGACCCTGACTGAGACAATTACTTACCACTGATTTGGGAAATATAAATAGGTAAAATTTGAGCTGTAGGAAGACATAAAAGAACAGAACTTGAGCCAAATAGAAAAGGATTGATTTTGACAAATATTTAATTACTTTACAATTTTAGGGACATGCCAGTATTGCATGATGTTATGAAATTTGGCTTAGGTTTTTCATTAGCTCTGTGGTGTTTCAAATATTCAGACAAATTCTTCTGTGTGTCTGGTCAGTATGGGGCAGAGTCTAAGTTTGTTGTACCTGAGCAGGGGCTCCTGGCTTGTTAGAGATTTCCCAGACTGCTGGTCTCTTGTCCTCATTGTAATCAATGATGACAGACAACAGAAATAATAAATTTAACTCACTCTGAAAAACAACAGTGGTAATTGTCTCTCTTTGACTCACCCTTTTATTTCAATAGAGTAGCTTTGTTATTCTCTCATCTGAGTCCAATATCTGTGCATATGTATGTGAGTATAAAGTTACTCAACCCAAGTTTTTTTTAAAATAAGTTTTTATTGATTTCAGAGAGGAAGGGAGAGGGAGAGAGAGATAGAAACATCAATGATGAGAGAGAACCATTGATCAGTTGCTTCCTGCACGCCCCCTTCTTGGCAATCGAGCCGGGCATGTGCCCTTGACCAGAATTGAACCTGGGACCCTTCAGCCCACAGGCTCACGCTCTATCCACTGAGCCAAACCAGCTAGAGCAATTCAAGTTGTGGGTGTTTTTTTTAAGCTTTCTTGTAGTCTAATTGTAGGAGATCTCACTTTATGTGAAATGTACCATAATCATTTAATTTGCACCTATTAAAATGTCAAAGAGTGATCCATCTTGAATTTGACCTGGAATATTCCAGGGTGATAAAGTTTTTAGTTCTCTTAAATGTGGCAGGGATTTTTTTCTTGGCTCTATCGATTACTTCTCCATTAGACTCTAACACTTGAGGCTACAAATTCATTTTTTTCTAAATAAACGGTCATGGTGTTTACCAGAATTTTATTACTACAGCAGAGACTTCATCATTGGGATTTTTTTTTAAATGGTGCAATTTCATGGCCTGTTTTCAAGGTTATTAGAGCACCAGATATGTAACAGGGTGGTTTTTTTTCTTTTATAGTTATTATCAAAATAGATGCTAACATAGTTTCAGTTGCTCCTACTCTCATGGTTAGCAGGAACTTTTCCCTTTGAGACAATTAGGAAATCTAGTTGGAATGTTTAGAAAACTAAACAACCATTGATCACTCAGTAATTGATTTATTCTCCACTTACTCATCCATTCCCCATCTGGTTGAGGACGAGTGCTAAAGTGTATGGATAGGAAGAATAAATTATCTTTCTTTACAGGGCTCATCTTAGATGAGTAGTGCCTATACACAAATTAATTATAATTTATTTTAGCAGTGATAAGGCTACTAGGTACTAGGGACTGTGGGGAGAGCCTCACAGAGGAGTTGGTATCTTGGGTGGGGTTTTGAAAGTTGACTAAGAGATAAAGAATGGCAAGTAGCCCTAGCTGGTTTGGTTCAATGGATAGAGTGTTGGCTCTCGAACTGAAGGGTCCCGGGTTTGATTCTGGTCAAGGGCACATACCTTAGTTGTAGGTTCCCCAGCCCTGGTTGTGGTGCATGCAGGAGGCAACCAATTGATGTGTCTCTCTCACATCGTTTCGCTTACATCGATGTTTCTCTGTCTTTCCCTTTGTCTTCCACTCTTTCTAAAAATCATTGGAAAAATATCCTCCGGTGAGGATTAACAAAAACAAAACAAGATGGCAAGTAGATAGGAGCCAATTTATAATAAGTCATATCTTCTGCGAAGGAAGGCTATTTTCATCCTCATGACAATGAAAGCTTCTAGAGAATGTATTTCATCTAGGGAAGAGAAATGATAAAGTTTATATTTTGGAAAGACCTTTTTCATAGGGATGTAAGGGGTGCACTGGAAGGGAGGGGTGGAGTTGTGTGTGCATAAGGCAGGAGGTAGGAAAGTGACTGCTTGCTACAGAAAGAGCTCACGCAAGAGCTAAAAACAGCCAGAACCAAGGCTACAGTGGTGAAAATGAAGAGAAAGAGGCAGATTCAAGAGCTAATTAGGAGATAGAGTTGGCAAGACAGTGTCTGAGAAAGTATTGCTGAGATAGGGAGTATACAAAAGAGAATATGTTGGGAAAATAGATGGGGAGAAAAGATGAGTTTTACTTTGGGATTCTTTGAGGCTGTGGTACCCCTAACAGATTGCTAGACTACTAGATAACCCTGGAGTTCAGAAAATAAATCTGGAGTAGTAGAGACACATGTTTGAAAATCAGGGAGTTGTTAAAACCAGAGGAGGACATGGGATGTTTGAGGGGTTGAGTGCAGAGTAGAGCTCTCCAAACTATTTCTCTGTCTTCATACCTTTTTTTAAAAAAATATATTTTATTGAGTTTTTACAGAGAGGAAGGGAGAGAGATAGTCAGAAATATCGATAGGAGACAAACATCGATTAGCTGCCTCCTGCACATCTCCTACTGGGGATGTGCCCACAACCCAGGTACATGCCCTTGACTGGAATCGAATCTGGGACCTTTCAGTCCGCAGGCCGATGCTCTATCCACTGAGCCAAACCGGTTTCGGCCATACCTTTTTTTTTTTTAACTTTATTTCTCACCCGAAGATATTTTTCCATTGATTTTTAGAGAGAGTGGAAGAGAGAGGGAAAGACAAATATCAATGTGAGAGTAACACATCAATTGGTTGCCTCCTGCAAGCATCCCAACCAGGGCCCGGGCCAGGGAGGAGCCTGCAACCAAGGTATGTGCCCTTGACTGGAATTGAACCCGGGACCCTTCAATCCACAGGCTGACACTCTATCCACTGAGCCAAACTGGCTAGGGCTCCATACATTTCTTTAAAAAAATTATTTTTATTGATTTTGGAGAGGAAGGGAGAGGGAGAGAGAGATAGAAATATCAGTGATGAGAGAGAATCATGGATTGGCTGCCTCCTGCATGCCCCACACGGGATCGAACCCATAACCTGGGCCTGTGCCCTGACCGGGAATAGAACCATGACCTTCTGGTTCATAAGTTGATGCTCAACCACTGAGACACACTGGCCGGGCTCCGTACCTTCCTTATGTGTCAGCTTCTGATTTAATATTGCTAATTATAGGATGACTAGAGGCCGGATGCATGAAATTCATGCAAGGGGCTTGGCCCTCGCAGCTGCGCGACTTGCCTCGGCCCTCGCAGCCCCAGCTTCGTCCGGAAGGTCGTCCAGAAGGATGTCCAGAGGGTCATTTGGCTGTCTGGTCTAATTAACATAGTATGCTTTTATTATTATAGATTGCCACCGGTTAGGAAGTGGGAGGGAAGGTCCTGAGCTTAGTTGAGAATCACTAGAAGAGGGACCTAGAAGTTGCTTATGAAAGTAGGAAAAGAATGAAGAGAAGGTGAAGTACCAGAATCCAAGGAAAGGGTTTTAAGAAAGCAAAACGCAGTCACTTATTGGGATAGGTTGGTTTAAATTTAAAAAAGAGAGAACATTGAAAAAAATTAAAAACATGTGCAGTGATACCCAGACTTAAACAGAGGGCTAATTTTAGCATGGAACATGAGGCCTGAAGTCAGAAATAATTGAGGACCCCCAAGCATTTGAAATGGTTGTCACAGACTGCTTTGCTAAAACCATATGTCTTTGATAGGCTCATCTTCACTTCATTTTGAGCCATCTTAGCTATTTTTAATACCAGCCAGAAGTACTTTGTCTACGTATTTAAAATTATTTTCTTTAGAATCTGCTTAATTCTTATGTCTTCTATTCAGAAACTTTTTCTCTCTGGTAAAATCAGGGGTACAAAGCCTGCTTTCCTAGAAACAGAATGATACACTGAAACTGCTGGGAGTGATATTCGAATTCAGGATCCAAGCGTGGATATGATAGCAAAGTTCCTTCTCTCTGTGTTGTAACTAACATTTGGTGGATCCAATTTGCAAGAACTGCTGCATGTCTGAGAGTGCTACCTCCAGGCTCCTGCTGCTTCTAGTTTCGCTGCTATTAATCAGACATTGCGCTCTCTAGCAATAGGGATGTCAAGCTATGCCATACTGAAATCAGCAGAGAATCAAAGGAGTCAGGTTACCTATAAAGAGCTTCACAAAAAGGTTACCTATAAAGAGCTTCACAAAAATGTTACAGGAAACACGTGCTTGTGCATAGATACCCGTGCTTATTTCTGATTCAGTCCTGTGAGGCCAGGCTGGGCATGCGAGGCTCCTTGTCCTGGCTGCTTGTGTGTGTGGGGGAGGTCCTGGGACCCTGCTAAGGGGTCTGTCACTCAGCTGTGTGCCAAGGCTGGGTGAGAAGGCTTGGGAGGGTCTAGAGCAGTGGTTCTCAACCTTCCTAATGCCGCGACCCTTTAATACAGTTTCTCATGTTGTGGTGACCCCCAACCATAAAATTATTTTCGTTGCTACTTCATAACTATAATTTTGCTACTGTTATGAATCATAATGTAAATATCTGACATGCAGGATGTATTTTCATTGTTACAAATTGAACATAATTAAAGCATAGTGATTAATCACAAAAACAGTATGTAATTATATATGTGTTTTCCGATGGTCTTAGGCGACCCCTGTGAAAGGGTCGTTTGACCCCCCAAAGGGGTCGCGACCCACAGGTTGAGAACCTCTGGTCTAGAGATTAAGCAGGAAGATCATGACTTCAGAAGTCAATGGAATTGCATGGGAAGTGCTGCAAACAAGCTTGAAAAACAATGGGAGTACCCAAATCTGGATAGTCATTGTAGAGGTGGGACCCAAATGGAACTGATGCCTACCTCTTAGAAGTAGGCAGTGGCCAGAGGATTAAAAGCCATGTATATCCCACTAAGGAAGTTTGATTTTTATCCTGAAAGCAGTGGGAAGCCATCTGCTCTTTCATATCTTTGGTTAAAATATAGCACAGGATATCCTAGGGTTTCTCTGCATCCATTCAGGTTTATTGAGATATAATTTACATATACAGAACTCACTCTTTTTAGTGTCTAGTTCTATAAGTGTGGAGAAACACATACAGTCATGTCACAACCACCACAATTAAGCTACAGAATAGTGATATCACCCACGTAATTCCCTTGGGGCCATCTGTAGCCACCTTTTCCCTCCGCCATCTCCTTCTGGCAACTACTGGTCTGTTCTCTGCCCCTACAGTTTTGTCATTTGGGCACATCCACTGTGGAAGACAGTTTGGCAGTTTCTTCTAAAGTTAAACATACACTTACCACATGACTCAGCAAGCCCACTCCTAAGTATTTACCCTCAAGAAATAAAAACTTAGGTTAACTAAAACACCTGTATGTGAATGTTGATAGCTGCGTTCTTCATAATAGTCCCGAACTGAAAACAACTCAAGTCTTTCAATAGGTGGATGGGTCAACAAATGGGTACATCCATTAAGTGGAACACTACTCAGTAATAAAAAGCAACTCACTACAGATAGAGGCAGCAACATGAATGAATCTCAAGTGCATTATGCTAAGAGAAGGAAGGCAGCCTCAAAAGGCTACATACTGTGTGATCCCCAGTGGCTGTACCATGCTGCATTCCCACCAGCAATGTATGAGAGTTCCAGTTACTCTTCAAGCATGTCAACCTCAGTGGGCCGCATGCACTTGGTAGAGTTTCCTTAATTGCAGTCATTGTAATAGACTTATAATGTTATCACAGTTTTGATTTGCATTTTCCTAATGACTGATGTTGAACATCTTTTCATGTGTTTATTCACCAGCCATATATCTTTTTGGGTAAACGGTTTTAGAATAATTTGTCCATTTTTATTGGGTTCTTTGTTTTTTATTGATGAGTTTTCAGAGTTCTTTATATATTCTGGGGACAAGTCCTTTATCAGATAAATGTTTTGCAAATATTTTCTCCCATTCTGTGACCTGTTGGTTCATCATTTAGTGTCTTTCGGAGAGCAGAAGTTTTTAATTTTGATGAGGTACAAGGGGTGGAGACTTCCGTCTATGTAAGTCGGCTCTTCTCTAGCTCCGAGAGCTCACTTTCACTTTCCATCAAAGGCTGAGTTTCCCCAGCTGGAGCTGATACTCCTAAAGCCAGAGCAGAGCAGAGCAGTACAGGCCAGAAGAGACTGGCCTAGAAGGGAGCAGGTCAGACCAGAGCAGAGCTGACCATGGAGGAGCAGAGCTGTCTAGACAGAGAGGGGCCTGGCTCCAGGGCTGCCTCACAGCTGTGCTGTTGTCACAGCTGTGCTATATCACAGTTGAGCTGTTTTGCACTGAATAAAATGTCCTCCTTCACTGCACCCCAGATTGGGGATTCCTGTTTGTGTTGAATTGGTGCCAATGACCGTGGGTTGACATGTATAATATACAGGGTGGGTCAAAAGCAGGTTTACAGTTGTGAGTATATGAAACACATTCAATATGGACAACTGTAAACCTACTTTTGCCCAGCCCTCCTTTAAAAAAAATCTTTATTGTTGAAAGTATTACATATACCCATCTTTTCCCATTTACCTCCCTTCTACCACCCCCCTCACCCCCACCTCAGGCCTCCACCACCCTATTGGCTGTATCCAAAGATTACGCATATACTTTAAGTTATTTTTCTAATTTTAGCAATCTAGGCTATTTTAATGAATTTCTATTTTAAATAATGCTACAGTAAATATTCTTGTATATAAATCTGTGTGCATCTCCAAAAAGATCCTTGCAACAAATTCCTAGGTGTGGTATTCTGAATCAGTTCCATTACTTTTAACCTAATCTTTTAAAAGATACTTCTTGTAAAAGCATTTTGGCAAAGAAATTCTAGGTAACTTCCTCTTCCAATCCTAGAATTCTACATAGTGCCATTTTTTTTGTCTTTGAATTAAAAAAATTTTCAGAACCTAAAAGGTAAATAGCTCTGTTGAAATAAACAAACATATATTGGTACAAATTTTCTTTTTCTTGTATTGAGAACTTCTAAGACTTATTCTCTTAGCAACTTTCAAATGAAAATTTTATATAGCAAATATAATCTTTGTCTTTTGGTTTTAACTTTGCATGAAAAATTTTATTTTTTATTTTTTAAAATATTTTTTATTGATTTTTTACCGAGAGGAAGGGAGAGGGATAGAGAGTTAGAAACATCGATGAGAGAGAAACATCGATTCAGGTGCCTCCTGCACACTCCCTACTGGGAATGTGCCTGCAATCAAGGTACATGCCCTTGACTGGAATCGAACCTGGGACCCTTCAGTCTGCAGGCCGCTGCTCTATCCACTGAGCCAAACCAGTTAGAGCAAATTTTAAACACTCAAAATATAAAGGCTAGAATAATTAAAATGATGTACTAATAAAACATTTTCATGTCAGCATATTATTGATCAACTAGAGGCCTGATGCATAAAATTTGTGCACGTGGGGTAGGGGTGTCTTGCAATCCTGGACTCAGACACCCCTCTCGCAATCCCTTGCTCCTAACCGCCTGCCTGCTCTCTCCTAACCGCCCACCTGCTCTCTCCTTACCACCTGACTGCTCACTCCTTACCGCTTGGCTTGCTACTCCTTAGTGCTGCTGCAGAAGTAGGAGAGGCTCCCGCCACCACTGCTGTGCTTGCCAGAAGTAAACCCAGCTTCTGGCTGAGTGGTGCTCCTGCTGGGGAGCGCACTGACTACCAGGGGACAGCTCCTGCATTGAGTGTCTGCCTCCTGGTGGTCAGTGCGCATCTTAGTGACTGGTCAACCAGTCGTTCTGGTCGTTCTGGTTGTTCTGCCGTAATGGTTGTTGGGCTTTTATATATATAGATATGAAATGTTTGGTCCAGGGATTGTGGGTGGGTGATCCCTCTTGGATGGCTTAGGCAACCCAGGATGTGCCTCAGGAATGAAGGAGGGGAAGAGAAGGGGAGAATGCAAACTCCACTTGTGCACCTTTGAGGATGTCCATGTGTCCTTGCCCAAGTCGGGGCAAGGCTGCAGCATGCCTGGGCAGTTTTACGTAAGAGGGGGCTCTGTTCTAGAACTCAGCCAGACGACCCACAATCTCCACGCTTGCCTACAACTCTCATAAGAGGTACCCTAGTTCTGTTATGTTCCGCTGTGTCATGTTCAAATGAACAACTGAATGTGGTTGTCCTATTTGCCAAACCTCACCTAGATCACTTCATTAGGCTCCCAAGTAGTCTCCTTGCTCCTTCTTTTAATCCCTTACAATCTAGCAGCCAAAACGATCCCTATAAAATACAACACATCATGTCACTTTCCCAGTCCAAACTCTTCATTGACTTTCCCTCACAATTAGAATGAAATATAAAGTTCCTACCAAGGCTTATATGATCTGATCTTATTACCTCTGTCACCCAATTTTCTACTATTTTTCCTCTTTTTCTAGGTGCTTTCACTTTCTTGTAGTTCCAGCTCCTCAAACACATCAGTGACACTTCAAGCTCTGGGTCTTCGCACTTGCTGTTCCCTCTTCTTCAAATGCTCTTCCTGCAGATACTCAGATAGCCTACTCCCCCACTCCTTCAGGTCTTTTCAAATGCCACAGTCTCAGAGAAGCCCAGCTTGACCACCCTGTATAAAATAGCAGTCTTCCTTCACAGTAGTTTATACCAGGGATGCCCATTGAGAAGGCAGCATCACATGTTTTCTTGGTAAGAAATAGAAGTTTAATGGACTTAGGGAATAGTTCCGTCAAATTTTGCAGCTGGTTGTAAAAGTATTTCAGTCTATATAACCTTGGAAGGTGAGCAGAATCAGGGCATTCTCTTGCCAGAAATTTCTGATAAACACTGACATTTTACTGTCCAGCACTTTGGAATAAGGCAGTTGCGGATTGGAATAGCAGCTCTTCTATGTACTAGCTGTTTATTCCTTAATTTCTCAGAGGCCTCAGTTTCTGCATGTATAACGTGGAAAAGGTAAAGTGCACTTCATAGAGTGGATTGAAGTTTAACTGATAGAAAGCATCTACCCCAAATGCACACGTAGTATTTAATAAGTGTTAGTTTTCATCACAGCCCTCTTCCTCCCTCCCTTTTCAATCATCACAATTTTCTGACTTTATACACTTCCTTGTTTCAGAGAAGTTGGTTTCCAGCACTGTAGTTTATCTGCCAGTAGTTGTATTTTAGATTTCATTGTAGGGAACAATGGAAGCCTCTTTATGAGATTTAGCAAATCATTCTCTTTGATCAGGAATCAATGTCCTTAGAAGTGATCCTTTAGATGTTATCTACTGGGGAGTCACCTACCCTTTATCTGCTAGCTCTGATTAACTTGAATTTCAGAGGGCGTATTTGCCAACCTTTCACCGAATTCAGGGGCACACCTGTTGGGGTCCTTCTTCCTTCTCTGATTATAAATGAGTCGAGAAAGAGGTTTTTACCAGCTCAGCAGATGATCAGAGACAACAAAAGAAGCAACATAGAACTCCCTCCACTTAATGCACTTGGTAATTGCCCTTCACAGTTTTGGACCTTCATGGGAAAGTGAATGCACAATCAGCCTTGATTATCTGAAGCTAGTTATCGCCTCCATCAGCTTGGCCCTTGTTCCTTTGCTCTCACCTGCTGATTGACCAGTTCACTGTTCATTAACAGTTTTTAGACAGATGGACAGAGAAGGGAAAGATTATATTTTCATCAGTCTACTTGGGTTAAAAAATCAGATGATGTAAAAATTTTCATTAAAGAAGAGGAGAGGGGTGAGACTGAAAAAGAAAACTAAAATGGTGTTTTCTGGTATATTTTTTGTTGATTTAATCATTCATGAGTCTCCAGCTCTAATGATAATGGCAAATTGAGAGCTGTCACTATATTTAAAATATTATATAGGATTATCCTAATTTTTCAAAAATACATACATATGCATAGGAGTAGAAGAAAATACAGCACAATTTAATGTTGGATTTTTGGGGGAATGGAACTTTTCTCTTTTCGTTCAGTATTTTTCAAGTTCTCTTCAATGAGTCTCTGTTTTATAATAAGAATAAAAGATGGTAATTTTGTTAAAGTGCACTTTGAAAGGTGAAGAACAAATGGGTGCAATGATTTAATATTTGTAAGTGTATGTTAACTACTACTTGAAGCTTTTATAAGGTAGGGTAGGCAATGTTCCTTTAGGAAGCCCATCAAATTCTGTGGAACAGACACAATAGAAAACGCTGGACACTACTCAGCCATAAGAGAAGATGAAATACTGTGACAACATAGGTAGATCTTGAGACTATCATGCCAAGAAAAACAAGTCAGACAGAAAAAGTTAAGGACCGTATGATTTCACTCATATGTGGAGTACAAAACTGAAATCAACAAATGAACTAATGAGAAAAACAAACACACAAAAACTCACAGACACAGATAACAGTATGGCAGTTACCAGAGGGAAGGAAGGTGGAGGATTATTAAAAGGTAAGGGGATCAAATATATGGTGATGGACGACGATTTGACTTTGGGTGGTGGGCACACAATGCAATATACAGATGAGGTATCAGAAAGGTACAGTTGAGACCTTTCATTAACCAATGTCACCTCAATAAATTTAATTTTTTTAAAAAGGAAATGCTGAAAGGCCAAAGTAGATGAGAATCTTTGGTAACCTAGTATTGGGCCCATTAATGTTTCTTTAGTTTTCACATTTGGGTAAATAAGCCTGAGGTCATTGAACCCCAAGGGCTTTATTTCACCTTCACACCAAACTTTTTAGGTGACAGAATTTGTAGGCTTAAGGTTTCATGTCCTTCTCTGGCTGCTTATTTGCCATGTAGAGTCCCAGACAGTTGGAATTGTGTATGCCCACTATCTTAGGCTACCTTCCCCTAGGAGCAAACTTTGAGGCAAGATTCTAGTACAAAAATTACACCATCTCCCTGCTATTTTCAGCCTGTTGCAAGTACCAACGTGGGCTCTGGTAGCCAAAGAAAGCTCTTCGGTGGAGAGTTGCAGGTGCTGGCAGTCAGCAGTGGGCCAGGAGTTCCACGACACTGGTAAGGCCTGAGATGACGCAGGCTCTGACGTATCTTCCACCCTTCCCTTTTCATAGGACATTGTAATGTCACTTACTTGTCTGCCTGGGGACAAAAATAATTGAATGTTTCCTTGCTTGGAAAGGAAGCCTGTGTTACAAAACGCAAAAGCATATTTGGTAACATGCCAATAAAGGGTCCACCATTGAGCAGGTCTCCACTGTGGCTAACTGAAGCTCAATCTTTTTTAAAAAAAAATGTATTTTTTACTGTTTTCAGAGAGGACGGGAGAGGAGGGGAGAGGGAGGGAGGGAGAGAGAGAGAGAGAGAGAGAGAGAGAGAAACATCAATGATGAGAGAGAATCATTGATTGGCTGCCTCCTGCATGCCCCCTACTGGGGATGAGCCGGCCACCCTGGCATGTGCTGGGAATCAAACTGTGACCTCCTGCTTCATAGGTCAAAGCTCAACCACTGAGCCACATCTGCTGGACTGAAGCTCAATCTTATTGGGGTCTTTGAGAGAGAATATAAAACATGTCGTAGAGTTATTCCACCTAAGGGGCAAGGAAGCTGAGGGTTTTGTCCTCCAATTCAGTCATTACCTGCTGAGAATTAAGGGCTTCTGGGAT
>NW_006300361.1:387438-407344 GCF_000327345.1 Myotis davidii | reverse complement strand
CACACACACACACACACACACACACACTTCCCGCCAGCCCCGAACATAGGTGGAGAGCAAGCCCTCTGGTGAAGGACTGTAGGTACTGGCAATGGGAGGAAAGGTGAGAGCAAGAGGCCGTAGTGTCAGGACACTGGCTGCTTTCTGCTACACCTGGTGTGGCCTGGGTAGCAGTTACAACAGTTATACCTATTGCAGGGAGGAGGTGACTCTGTCTGTTTTGAAGTGGGCAGAAGGGCGTAAGGCATGAGCCCCGCAGGTGCCATGACTCAGCTCCCTCAGGGAAAGCAGCAGAGAAGACAGATGCAGAAGACAGAGGCACCCCACCTGGGTGTGTCCTGACTTTGGGAAGGCATTGAAGAGGGTTTGGAGAGCCAGGATGTCTTTGTTATGGTCCACTTTTGTGTCTAAAGGCTCTGGTGGCCTGGGCAATCAAGGTTCCAATAGAAGTGTAGTGCTGGAAGCAGAATTTGGCATCTACCTCCCCATGCAGGATTCTGCTGCTCTTTCTCCAACCACTGTGTGGGCTGAATTGTTTACCAGTGGTTGGCAAACTGTGGCTCTTTGGCCCCTTGAGTGTGGCTCTTCCACAAAATACCAACATCTGCGCATGGGCCACGAAGTTTCAATCACACTGTACGTGCACACCCGCACATGGTATTTTGTGGAAGAGCCACACTCAAGGGGCCAAAGAGCCACATGTGGCTCACGAGCCGCAGTTTGCCAACCACTGGTAGGCCCATCCTGTTATCACATGCCTGATGGGACATGGGCAGGGAGTCAGGATGGTGTAAGAGCTATTAAGGTCCCTTACATAGCAGAGGATCTGCAAGACAGTCAGACCTTTTACATTGCAAGATCTACTCCCTGTTAAATTTATACTGTGTGTGGTTATGCTAAAAAAGTGCCTCTTTCTCAGACTCGTTCACGTAGTCTAGTCAGTGACTTTTTCATATGCTTGTTAGTTGCTGCTGCATGTTGGGTCATAAACCTGTTTGGTTCATCTCTCCAGGGAAATTTACTCAGCATGGCCATCAGTTCCATGGTGTGCTTGAATCCTAGGACCCAGGAAGAACCGAACATTTATTGTAGAATACAGAGGCCAAATGCAGGGCAGGGACTCTGATCAAAGTGCAGTAACTTGGGCCTAGCTTTTCAGTTCAGCTGGGCCAGCAATGTAGGAGAAATGATTGACATAAACTCCAAAACAATCCTGATGAATTTCTTGCATATGTTTCCATTTATATTGTGCATGTTTTATTAGGAAAACACAATCATTTCCTTTCATGAGATATTAACTTTTTCTTGCATTTCAGTATATGCTTTCATTTGTCTGGGGAAACAAATCTTCCCCCACAACTCCCCAGAATAACACAGGTGATTTTATTTTTTTCACAGGTACCATTTTATAATGACGCATTCCCCAAAATGGTATTTAATAAACTTTGCCGGGAACCTTTTTGTCTTATTAATTAACCAGTTTTTTGGTTGATTGATTCCGTCAACAAACATACATTGGACTCCTACGGTGTGTCTGTCCCTGTGCTCCATGTCGAAGTGAGCAGAATAGACACAGGCCACCTCCTCCTGGAGAGGCGGGATGGGAGGGTGCGGCCTCTCACCTGTGTGCAAAATGCAGCACATTTGCCTCCAGAGACACTGCAATGATAGCGAGGCAGCTGGTTGAGCTCTAAGCTCAGCTCTGTTTTGTCAGTCCCCGCTCCCCTCCCGCTCCTTTCTCTTGTTTCCTGTTATCCCTCCGTCTGTCTCAAAGGGATTCTCTGGGCTGCCTCCTCTTTCTGATGGCTAGGTTCCCCTGGCGCTGGCTCTTGTCACACAGCCAGTTCTTGAAGGTTGTGGAGAGAATGTCACCTTGCTTTTTCCCCCCTCTAAACTCTCCTTATATATTTAGAAATTGAAAGTGATTTACGGCAATGATTCATGCCCTGCAGCCCTGGGATTGAATGGCTGAATCCCAGGAGCAGAGGAGCAAGGAATGGGCTGATACCCCTTAAATTCAGACATCTAGTTGCCTTAAGCATTTGGGAATTATGCATTCAAGCAACGCTCTGTTCTTCTCGCATTTTACTTGCTGTGTGAGCAGGTGGGCGAAAGCCTGGTAGGTGTCATGGGCTAGAAAATGCCGTGAAGAATTCCTAACAGCTCCTGCCTGAACCTTCCACAGTGGAGCTGATTTGCATCAGAGCCTGTAGTTAGTTCTGCGGCCCTGTGAGCTGTATTGAGTATGTGCTTATTTAATCGCCCTTTTTACACACAGTTCCTTTCTGCATTTTTGGATTTAGTCTGTTCCCTGCAGAACAGCCTTGACTATTTTTAAACTGGTTGGCATTAAACATACTGTGGTTTCCCTTTAAATTTGTTGATTGAGTAAATTAATTTAGAAAAACTGTGGTGAGCCCTAGCTGGCTTGGCTCAGTGGATAGAGCGTTAGCCTGTGGACTGAGGGGTCCTAGGTTTGATTCTGGCCAAGGGCACATGCCTGGGTTGCAGGCTTGATCCCCAGTAGGGGGAGTGCAGGAGGCAACTGATCAGTGATTCTCTCTCATCATTGATGTTTCTATCTCTCCTCCCTTCCTCTCTGAAATCAATAAAAAGAAATATATTTTAAAAAAACACGAAAAAAACTGTGGTGATAAACATTTAAGGGAGGAGGATTTTTATCAAAAGGCCAGGACTTGCTTCACTATCATTCCAGGCTGCTGTTAATGCAAATAAGTTTCTTTTAGTCACATTCCTGAGTTTGTCTCTCATGTTAATATACTGCTAAGTACAGATGCTGTAAAAGGGAGGATTTTTTCTGTTATTTGTCTGCAGAAGTGAGAAAAAAATGCATGTTCATCAAGGAAGAAATGGACTTTGAGACTATATTAAGAATAAAATGGCCTGGAACTGAGGTGGGAAAAAGGAAAACATTCACTCAACTGGGGAGAACATATACTCATAGTAGTACAGTTATTTTACTAGTCATTCATATTATTATTATTCCTCATTGATTAACCATGACAAGAGATTTAAGAGAATCCTTCAGTGTGCCCTACTTAACAGGAGAAAAAGCAGTGACACCTTGTCAATGAAAGTGTTGCTCTAAATATTAGTGGTTTTTTCTTTCATGAGGATTTCTTTTTCAAGGAGGAGACGTCTGAGACCAAGAACATCAAATAAAATATATCTGAAATGGTGCGTTGTGCTATCACACTCCTAGATGGTTGGTATATCTGCCTCAAATTAAGGGTTTGATGTCATGGAAACAGCTTGTTCATTTGGAAAGCTGCTGACACTCTGTGGGAAGGCAAAGGACCAGTGTGCGTGTTCGTGTGTGTGTGTGTGTGTGTGTGTGTGTGTGTGTGTGTGTGTGTTTAACGTTCCCTATCAACCTTCAGCAAAACAAATACCCATTCCTGCCAGAAAGCATGGAGTTATATAGGAGGCTTAGACTTCTTTTAACTTCTGGCATCAGAGTTTTAGAACAGAGCATAGGAATCATTTGGAGAATAATGTTAGAATGAAGACTCCGATTTAGTGGGCCCTGCCGTGGCCTGAGATTCAGTGCCCTTATGGAGCTCCCAGCTGATGCTGATGGTGTGGGGGTCACACTTGGAAAACCACTGCTCTGGGGTGCTTCTCGATTTGGCTGAACATTAGAAATACCATTGTTGTTGGCTAATGTGAATTGCTTAATGTTTGTTCAAACATTTCCAAAAGACTCATAGTTTTAAATTGCTGCTTTTGCTTTCACTGGTTTCTATGTCAATTTTAAATGTTATCTAAAGCTTAGATGTCGTGGCAAATAAAATAAGGTAAAAATTACATGCGTGTTATCATTTTAATTGTTGACTACTAACTATCCTACACCCACCTAAGTATGTGTCTATCATTTTACGTTTTATCCAATCCCAGTGGTTTCCCCGCCTTGCTTTCTCCCACCTCTCTAATCTGTCACCAGTGGATTTCATGTAACCCACTTACGTCCCCTCCTTTGATTGCAATGGATAAAAATAGCTGAAAACCCGCCATTCTCGGGAGCATTATCCCAATCCGTTGAGATACTGCTTCCCAGCAATGGTTGACAGTTTGGCTCAAATAAACTCACAAAAATTCTTTAAAAAAATTACATGTGTATTTAATGCATTATTTTGAATTGGACATTGTTCGCAGACTATCAACTTATGCTGGAGTTAGAAGACCTGGAAGGAAAACAATTTGCAGTCTCCTACCTTTAAATAGAACCAAGAAGCCTTATAGGAGATCAATCTGGTAAGAGCTGTGACTCTTTGACAAATAGAGCATGCCCTCTGTAGTGGACAGAATAGTGTCCTTCAGGAATTCATGTCCACCCAGGACTTTAGAATGCAACCTTGGGGTCTTTGCAGATGTAGCTAGTTAAGATGAGGTCACATTGGGTTATGGTGGGCCCTCAATCCAATGGCTGGTGTCCTTGTGAGATGGAGAGTTCAAACAAACAGAGCAGGAAGAAGGCCATGTGACGACAGAGGCAGAGGTGGTTGGAGTGGTGCAGCTCTAATCCAAGGAACTCCAAGGATGGCTGAGAGCCACCAGAAGCTAGGCAGGGGCAAGGAAGAGTCCTTCTCTAGAGCCCTTACAGGGGGCATGGCCCTGCTGATACCTTGATGTCAAGCTCCTGGCCCTCAGGACTATGAGAGAATACATTTCTGTTATTTGAAGCCACCAAGTTTATAGACATGTGTTACACCAGCTCTAAGAAACTAATACACTTACCATAACATCGTGAGCTGTATGGAAACTTGGTCTCATTAGGTTGGATAAAATATGTTCTTCTTTACTTGAGATGGATAAGCACTTTATTTCCTAAGGGAGGCGTGTGGTTTTCATTCTATTCATCTATACATTTAAATCCTGTGATTTAAAAAAATATGTTTTTATTAATTTTTAGAGAGAGAGGAAGGGAGAGGGATAGAGAGTTACAAACATCCATGAGAGAGAAACAATTGACTAGCTGCCTCCTGC
Source organism: Myotis davidii (assembly GCF_000327345.1). Lineage (NCBI taxonomy): Eukaryota > Metazoa > Chordata > Mammalia > Chiroptera > Vespertilionidae > Myotis > Myotis davidii. Next base: position 402,337 of record NW_006300361.1, on the reverse strand, counting down.
ACACCCCCTACTGGGGATGTGCCCGCAACCAAGGTACATGCCCTTGACCGGAATCAAACCTAGGACCTTTCAGTCCGCAGGCTGATGCTCTATCCACTGAGCCAAACCAGTTAGGGCAAGAAAAATAGAAATTTTGATGAGAGCAACATCATCAATTGGCTGCCTCCTGCACGCCCCCTCCTGGGGATTCAGCCCTGACCAAGATTCGAACCAGTGACCTTGTTACAGAATTTACTAGGCTACCGAAAAATATGCAGAAGCAACCGAGACATAGGAAAAACCCATTTATTTTCAGATGTTCTACATGTACTAGTACAGTGACTCAGGGGAGACTGTTTCTCTCCAAATCCTGAGCAAACCAATATGGAGGAAGCTTTCCCTATATACCCTTGGGTTTCTTTGTCCCCCAAATATGGGACTTCCAGACCTTTCGGGGGCTTTGCAAAAAGGCCCATGTGTTAGGATGGGGGCCGTGAGACCACATCTAAAAGCCTGGCCTGGTGCCAGTGCTGATAAGCCCCTCTGGGGGTTGTGTATTTTTCATGGTTTATGGCCTTTGTAAAATGTGAGTATTTAGGTAAACTGGTCTTGCAAGACCAGATTGTGGAGAAAGGGGCAGTGACATAATTATAGGCTATCAAGAATTTACATAAGGTTATTGGCACAGATTCAAATTGCTAGCCACCTCCCCCCGCCAAAAAAAAGTCTTGGTTCATGGGTCAATGCTCAACCACTGAGCCACACCAGCTGGTCTAAATCCTGCGATTTTTGAATAGCCCATGGAAAGCACATGGTTCCAATCACAGCTATGAAATCATAATGACAAAGTAGTACATCTTTCCGCTAGCTTTCTTCAACATCTTTAGATTTATTGATTGAGGAGCCCTGCTGGTTTCTGTGTGATTCACCATAGCTGCTTATGGAGCCAGGGTCTTGCGTTTGATTCCTTGGTGAAACAGTTGTCTTTGCTCTAGTTCTTGGCCACAGACTGCCTGCTAAACCCCGGTCAGTGTCCTTGAAAATGTTGATTAGAATTGGAATTGAGTGAAGATGTCTGGAGCAAGTTCAACACTCTAACAAACAAAACATTTCAAGAGCACAGCCTACTAAAAGTGGGTCAGCAGTTGTCAACTTCTCATGCAAAGGACAATATGATGATGATGATGATGATGATGATGATGATGATGATAATGATATTTAATTTAATAGCTATATGTGGGTCAACATTTTCACACCCCATTGGCATTGGGTTCATGGTTTGGAAAATTGAATTGTGTCCCAGGTTTGATCTCGATTTGTGCTAGACACAATTGAGATGGCTTTGAAATTTATTCAGTTAATTATTAATGTAGCTGCTTTGATTATGATGAAATTAATTCTGTGGATTTTTATAGTTGTCTCAGATATAGCTTTGGGAGTTCCAAGGAGACAATGAAAATGCTGCCCATTAGTTTCTCCTAAGTCTTAGACTTGTATCCCAAATCTGACAGATTTGATCTGGGTAACACTGGTTAATAACATATAAATTTCAGGGCACTTCTTACCACCACTACCCCGCTTCCCCTTTGTTCTCTATCCTTGAAAGGCAAGGGTCATTTTTCCCTTCACATGTAAAGGGACCACAGTTCACACAAGCTAGTTTAACAAAAATCTCTCCAAACCTTTCTGATGGAGTTTGATTTGAGGTACCAGCTAGCTCCCAATCTCCATTCCTCCTGCTTGCCCTATTTTCTTCCTCTCCTCCATTCTCCATTTCACTGAAATTGATAATAATGATGCCACAAAGAGCCTTGCTCCGGGTAACCCTCCTTTCTTCTCATCCGTCAAGCACCCCTTGACACACACAGCCCCAGGACTTGACTCACACCCTGACTTTTCCATTCTGCTACTTGAGTGTTAGAACACTCACAGAGTAGCAATTTCAAGACTCTCCACATTCTGGAGAGGGGAAAGGATGGAAACGAACATTTTCTGAGCAGTCATCAAGGGTTTGGTGTGGTGCTGGTCATTTCACATATCCCAGGAGACTTCTGATATAGTGGTTATGATCCCATCCATATCCTGCTCCCCCTTTAAGGATTAGTTCAAGCTCTACTTCTTCAGAAACTGGGCTGATCTCTCTGTTTGAGCTGCCAATTGTCATCTATCATGTAGGCCCCGTGGCAGATGCTGTCAACTTCTCTATGCTTAGCCCCCTTACCACACACTGCTGATTCCCATACACACAAACATTGGCTTTTCACTGGGAACACTTGCTTTCTTTTTTAAAATATATTTTTTTATTGACTTCAGAGAGGAAGGGACAGGGAGAGAGAGAGAGAGAGAAACATCAATGATGAGAGAGAATCATTGATCAGCTGCCTCTTGCACGCCCTCTATTGGTGATTGAACCCACAACCCAGGCATGTGCCCTTGACCAGAATCGAACCCGGGACCCTTCAGTCTGCAGGCTGACGCTCTATCCACTGAGCCAAACCAGCTAGGGCACCACTTGCTTTCTTGCCCATGGGGTTTTTCTGGTGGGATTATGCTCAGTCCATGTGCAGGGCAAGTGACTGCCCCAGAGCAGCCCTCAGTAAATGATGGGATGAATTCCATAGCTTCCTTTCCCTTTGGGAGGGTAACTCTGAGAATGTGTCCCAGTGGAATTGAGCATCAGTTTTCCAGTTGTAACCCACTCAGTAATGCATCCTTATTGGCTTCTTTCTCTTCCCTGGCTTACTTGTCACTCCTCCCAGAACTTCCTGGGGTAATCTGCAAAGTAAACAAAGTACCTGAACCTGTTTCGGAATATATCCAACCCAAACAGACCTTTTAGATTACTTTTTAAAAATATGTTTTTATTGATTTTTAGGGAGAGAGGAACAGAGAGATAGAAACATGGATGAGAGAGAAACATCTACTCGCTGCCTCCTGCACATTCCTTACTGGGGATGGAGCATGCAACCAGGGCATGTGCCCTGACTGGGAATTGAACCATGACCTCTTAGTTCATGGGTCAACACTCAACACTGAGCCACACCAGCCGGGCTAGATTACTTCTTTTAATGCAATTGTTTTTCACAGTTTTGTTGCCAGTTCTTTTGTGGGATGGGGTGGGAACTCTTCCTTCTCTTGATTTAACAATATTTATGAAGCACTTAATGTGTATGAGACACTGTACTGGATTATAGAGAGTTAAAAAGTGAATGGCATAGTACTTGCCCTCTAGGAGTTGTAATATGACAGTGGATTTTAAAATAGCAATCCCCAAATTCCTTTACAGTTTCTTGCTCGTGGTTTTTAATTTGCGTGCTAACTGAAACAAAGAAAATGATGTTATGGTAGCCCTGGCATTCAGAGATTACACATTGTTGACTGTTCAGTGTTAGCAGTATTAGGTAATTCTCTGAATAAAAAAATACTCATAATTCTACACTACTAAAACATCAGATGTTATTTTATCTCATGTTCTTTTCCAAACTTTATATTCACAATGCTAGAACAGATGGCAATCAGAACATAGATACGATTTTAAATTAGCATTCTACTATGTACATTTCCATTTTTAGACAGTCTTCATAATTATTGTGAACAACTTAGAGTACTGTACTGAACTGATGTGTCATAATTACAAAATAGTTTCCATATTATATAACATTTAGATTATTTACAAATTTTTACTATTGTATATAATACTTCAATGAAGATCTGCTGACAGCTTTTTTTCCTATTGAAACATTTACTTTTTAAAAAAATTGTAAAAAATATGTTTATATTGATTTTATAGAGAGGGAAAGGAGAAATAGATAGAAACGTAGATGAGAGAGAAACGTCGATGGGCTGCCTCCTGCGCAGCCACCACTGGGGATTGAGCCCACAACCCAACCCAGGCAGGGCACATCCCGTGACTTCCTGGTTCATGGGTCAAAGCTCAACCACCGAGCAAACCTGGCTGGGCTGAAATACTTCCTTTTTATAAATTCTCAGAAGCAGGATTACTAGCCCCAAAGAGGCTGAATATTTTTTTAAAAAAATATTTTATTGATTTTTTACAGAGAAGAAGGGAGAGGGATAGAGAGCTAGAAGGATCGATGAGAGAGAAACATTGACCTTCTGCCTCCTGCACACCCCCCCCCACTGGGGATGTGCCTGCAACCAAGATACATGCCCTTGACCGGAATCGAACCTGGGACCCCTGAGTCTGCAGGCCGATGCTGTATCCACTGAGCCAAACTGGTTAGGGCAAGGCTGAATATTTTTGTAGCTCTTCTTGTCTCTGACATTTCTGTTCTGTGTAGTACCAAGAGCAGAGGGAGTTGTTTACATTTACATGTTGGAGAAAGTGAAGAGATGAAAAAACACACACAAAAAAAACGATACTAGGTGCCGCTTCAAACTTCTGCCTATTACCCAATAGTAAGGGTTACTGTAAGAGGCCAGTTAATGGTCACATCGACAATCACGGAGGGTCTGGCCCGAAGGAGCAGATACGGGGCATCTGAGCAGGATGGTGCTCTGGGCCTGAGAGCAAAGGGTCTCGGCGTCCTTCCTGGTGAGATGTGCGGAGCGCTCCAGGTGGCCCGAGGCAGACAGATGGGAAAACTGTCTGGCAGGTTGGACTAGAACTGTCCTTGGCTTCCTGGGGACTTGCTCAACTCAGCCAGGAAGTCTTAGCAACTGCGTCTGGCCCAGAGCTGGGCTATGAGTTGAATGTGTCATCGTGTGCCCCAGTGGTGCCGGGCTCACCTGGCACTGTGCTGATTGATGGTCAGAAGGAGCAATTCTATTCCTTGTCTCTGGGGCTGCGGCTGGGGAGTTGTCTGCTTCAGAGAATTGCTGATACTCCCCAACTCTATGGTTGTAATTTAAACAATGTACAGGACAAATAAACACTTGGGGGCAGTTTCCAGATACCCATTTGATTAAGTAGTCGGTTAGTTTCTTCATTCATTATTAAACACCTATAAGCATTTTTTTAAAAAAAATATTTTTATTGATTTCAGAGAGGAAGGGAGAGGGAGAGAGAGAGATAGAAACATCACTGATGAGAGAGAATCATCGATCTGCTGCCTCCTGCATGCTTCACACTAGGGATTGAGCCCGAAACCTGGGCATGTGCCCGACTGGGAATCGAACTGTGAACTCCTGATTCATAGATCATTGATCAACCGCTGAGCCATGCTGGCTGGGTAGTTAAACACTTTGAGGGGTGACCATGTGCTAGCCATTGTTTTAGTTGCTAGAAATACAAAGATCAGTAAGACTTGATATCAGCCCTTGGGAGAGTGGTACTACACTATAACTGTATTATTCTTCAGGATAAGAACAGAAGTCAAAACTTCAAATTCATTTTGTAGTTTATAATCCTGCAATTTCCTAAAAGGATTTAAGGATCATAACCCAGGCCATGTCAGGACTAGCCCTATATGATCTCACTTATATGTGGAATCTAAAAAAGTCAAACTCATAGTAACAATAGAATGATGGTTATAAGGGGATAGGTGGAGAAAATGGGGAGGTATTGGTCAAAAGGTTCAAATTTTTAGTTAGAAGTTGAATAAGTTCCATGGTGGCTATAGTTAATAACACTATTATATGCTGGAAAATTGCCATGAGCCTTATCTTAAATGTTCTAACCATACAAATAACAAAATGGTAATTGTGTCAGGTGAAAAATATGTTAACTAACCTTATTGTGGTAAACATTTCGCAATATATACATGTCAGTCATCACATTGTATACCTTAAACTTATACAATGTCATTTGTCAGTTTTGTTTCCAAAAAGGCTGGGGAAACATTTTAAAAATAAAGAGTACCTTGTTTTTTAAATTTAATTTTAAGGTTGACTTACTTTATATCTTTGTTTGTGTTTCAAGGTTGAAGCCATTGCTTATGTATGTCCCTTATTTTACATTCTTTAAAGAGGTGTAAAAAAAAAGGTTTGTTTTCTGAGGACAGTTTCCAACCTGGGAAAACCTTACATACTCTTTTGACTGATCATGGTGAGAAAAGATTAGAATATTTGTTGATGATTTACCAGAAGGAACATCTTTTTATAGTAGTAGGCAGGAAATGAAAACTATTGGGCACATTGAGCTTGGATGAGTTAATGGAGAGTTAGGTTGGAGGGAGTAATTGAGGACAGCATAATTTTCTTTCCTGAACTTTTGGATTAAGTGTATTGGCTTCTTTTTTCCTTTCTTTTCCTCCCACTCTTCTTTTGGTCCTCTTGGACCATTTCTGCCCTAACTTCAATGTGAGGGTCTGTATCCAGTGTGGGGTGGGAAACATTTTTTATCTACCCTCTTAGAATTGCTAAATGGGGTCTGCTAATTAAATTGACAAAATACAGGTAAACAGGACGAAAAACAGCTTAGTTATGCACACAACATACATATATGTGGGAGAACTGGATGCGTAACTTCCATGGGTGGTTACAGTTTGGGGTTGATATACCATCTTAACAAAGGACAATAAACTGGGGAGAAACAACTAGACCAAGGAAAGGGGAGCTTGGGCTCCTGAGTGTGGTACGTTGTGGCAAGGCAACTGGGAAATGTATGGTAGACAAGCGTTGTTTAGTGAGGTTTGTTATAAGTGGGGAAGAGTCGTTCTTCTCTTCCTGGAACAGGAGAGGGTAACACCATTGCAAGTGGAATTTGTGTTACCTTTACGAAGGGAAATTTGTGCCCTGCTTTTAGGCAGAAAGAGAGAGGGTAGAGAGTTCCTCCTGTGTCTGCTGTTTCTTAATGGTCTTCAGCTCAAAATAATCCTTTTGCCAAAGTGGCACCTTTTATAATGGCATATTCGGATCCCCTTCACCAGTATTTTTCTAATGTTTTCTTTCTTTTTCCAAAGTTTTAATTATGCCCATGGAAGGGATTAGGTGATGTTGAAATGGAAGGGGAAATAAATGTGGGAAAGTAGAGAATCATTTCTTACAGATCAATTCTGAAGGAACAGTTCCCTCAAGCCTCCTCTGATGTGAGTAGTCAATAAAAGAATGTCTAGTTATGCATGATTTTATGTACCTTTCAGATAACTTCCAACTTCAAATAAAAAAATGTAACTCTGGTCTTTTTAAAAAACATCTTAGGAGCACTGGATTTCCAAAGCTAATAACAGCATCTGGTGTAGTTCCTATCTCCCACCTCAAGTTTTTACCCAGGTAGTCAGAGAAAAAGAGAGAAATTGAGTCATAATAGTGATCAATAAGTTGTTTGGACTTGGAAGATAAATTGGTGGCAAATAGATTAAGCCTCTTTCACAGAACTATCCTGGAAACAATTGACATAAGCCACTTAAACATGAACTTGACCTACTTATTAAAAAGAATATCCAAATGACACCTTGGATCTTTTTATTGATTGATGAGAGAGAGAGAGAGAGAGAGAGAGAGAGAGAGAGAGAGAGAGATTTGTTGTTCCACTTATTTACACATTCATCATTCATTGACTGATCTTGTATGTGCCCTGACCGGGAATCGAACCTGCAACCTTGGTGTATTGCGACCTGCTCCAACCAACTGAGCTACCTGGCCAGGGCAACATGGATTTTTTTAAAACAATAATTTGAAATGCAATATGTTAAGTTCAGGAGAATAGCTGATTTTTTTGCATCACTAATGACAACTCTGAAAGTATTACTCCCCCCATTTATTAATCATAAGACAAATAAATAAACAGCTTTCTCTGCTATCCATTCTGGGGTGATATGGGTTTGTAGTTAAGAGCTGTAGACTCTGGGTCCAGATTTCGTGGCTCAAAAACTTACCCTGCAAATATTGCCAACAGAATAAAGTTTACGGGTTTAGTGGAGTGCGCACTGTCATAAACAGAGCTTTACAGAATCTTAGGGATTTGATCACTGACTGTGTCTCTTACTGAATGCAAACAAAACACTATGATTTCAGGATGTTTTATTTGGGTCCTTCACCCTGTGGCCCCTTAAGACTTTTGGCTGTTTATTGGGCATAGTTATAACTATCACTTGATTTTCTTTAATGACATATATTGTATTTAATATAACAGTAATGAGAAAATGCTCAGTATAAGATGAGCAAGGCATTCGCCCCACAGTACCACATGGAACATGTTCTCAAACAGAAGGTTGTTATTACTGGGAGAAGATGTGGGGTAAACATGCTAGAAAGGCAAAAAACTATAGCAATCATAGTTTCATAAAGGTATATCCAGGTGCAGTGATAAGCTGGAGGCGACCTTAGAGATCTAAACCAGTGGGTCACAACTCTGGCTGTACATTAAAATCATCTGAGGCATGTTAAGAATAGTTCTTGCCTAGGGCAACAAAAGCAAAAGTACATCAAGCAAAAAAGCTTTAGCACAGTGAAGGAAACCATCAACAAATCAAAAGACAATCTGCTGAGTGAGAGAAGATATTTGCAAATGACATCCCAACAAGGGGTTAATATTTAAAATATATGAAGAACTCATAAGGCCCAGCAGGTGTTGCTCAGTTGGGTGAGCATCATCCCATGCACCAGGAGGTTGCTGGTTCGATTCCAGGTTGGGGACTGCATGCCCAGTTTGTGGGCTTGATCCCCAGTAGGGAGAGTGCAGGAGGCAGCTAACTGATGTTTCTCTCTCATTGAGGTTTCTATCTCTCCCTCCCTCTCCTTTCCTCTCTCTGAAATCAATAAAAAATAGATTAAGGAAAAAGAACTCATACAACTCAACTTCAAAAAACAAGCAATCTGATTAAAAAATGGGCAGAGAACCTGAATAGACATTTCTTCAAAGAAGACATACACATGGCCAACAGACATATGAAAATTGCTTAACATCACCAGTCATCAGAGATGAAACCACAATGAAATATTACCTTACACTTGTCAGAATGGCTATTATAAAAAAGTCAACAAATAATGTGCTGGCGAAGATGTGGAGAAATGGGAACCCTTGCATACTCTTGGTGGGAATGTAAATTCACACAACCACTAAGGAAAACAGTGTGGAGGTTCCTCAAAAAAATTAAAACTAGAACTACAGGTTAGGTGACTCTCCCTCCTTGACCATAGTTGTTGGAACCGTGGGATATATACCTGATCCATAGCTTGGCTTGAAAATCTTGTTAGTGAATCAGATTCCCTTTCTTGAGGATCTGAACTAAGAAATTAAGGCACATGGCATTAGGAACTGAGGCTGCAAGTGTATAAATAGAGAGGTCTCCTGAGTTGGAATCAGCAGCCAGGGCTTCATGGCGGGTCAGATTTTGAGAAAGCCGATATTCAGAAAGCTACAGAGAAACTATACACAAGAGACCATGAGGTCTGCAACAGAGGAGAGAACAGTCAATCCCCAAATTTCCCTTGCCTCCCAATGTCTTTTCAGTTCTGGTGCCCCAGTATCCTTACAACCAACTCCAGTTATTAAGGTTCCTGGTGTGGTTTCCTGTTTCTCACAGCCAAGGGAGCTCAGTTGGAAACTGGCAGCATTCTCAGAGGCCTCTGTAACTACTCGGACTTTTAGGAAATGTGTGTGACTCACCTCCCTAACATGGCTTATAGTTCGTTTACATTAGTAATCCAAGAAACATTAATGGTGAAAGGGAAAACATCAGAGCAAATGTCTCCAATGAAAGCAGCTCATGTGAAAGGTAGTTCAGAACGCTAGATATAACTGGATTCATTCATCCTTGAAAAAGAAGCAGCTGCTCGGTGTGGTTTGTGCTTGGCCAAGTTCAAAAGCCCTGTGGGAATGTGAACGTATCTTTGGACTCTGTAAATTCCTATTTTCCTACATTAGAATACCACAGTGGAAAGGCTCTGTTTGAAAAGACGGTAGCTACATCTCAGGGGAGCTTTCTCCAAGAAGAGTGACAACTGTGTTTCCTCAAAGGAGGCATGGAGAAGCACATATGAAGGAAGACAACTGCCTTCTAATAGGGTAGCGGAGACAGAAGGCAAAATAGGCACTAAGTCAGACAATTGTCTGTGTTTGTTTTTTAAGCAGAAGAGGGAAATTTGCTCAGAGCAGCTGTGTACTACTGAGGTTGAGTAATTATACTGTCTACAAAGCCTCTGTGATAAGAAGTTGCTAAAATGGGTGAGACACCAGACCCGGTCTGCTTGCTTATGTGCTGAGTTAAAAAAAAAAAAAAGAAAGTCCCTTGGGAAGACCTGAGGTCTCGATTGGTTCTAATGGAAGTACTACCAATTGAAAAGTGGCAGGTGGTAGGTGGCATGTTCTCACTGGGAGAAATGGCCTTTGAGTCCATTGGCAGGCACCTCAGGGGCCCATGTTTGAATCAAGCTGAAGGTACACAAGGGGCATTTTTCCTCTTATTACCGGAAATATAACTTTAGGCAAATGACATGAAACAGTATTTCTCAATCATTTTTTTCAACCCGTTTCCCTTTTCTCATACCCTCCATTAATGTTTTTTGAAATTTCTAAATAAATTAAAATGTATTGAGACAATACAATGTATTGAGACAAATAACTACTTTATTTTTAAATTAAGGACTGATCCTTTTAAGGCACTAAACAGGATAACAAAGTAATCAAGTTTCAAGTTGAACTTGAAAGTCAGTTTATTAGGTTATCAATTTACATACGTTTCTTGAATGCTTTAAACATATTTGTAGCCTTCATGTTTGTTTATCTCTTGTGCTTTTATAGAAATAGAGACAGATAGAAATATATATTATATATATGTGACATCTGTATATAGAGAGAGTTATCATATATCTATATCTCTATTTTGAGAGAGTGAGAGAGGGAGGGAGGAAGGGAGGGATAGAGAGGGAGAAAGAGAGAGAGAGATAGGTATGAAATAGTTGTTAATACATTTGTTAGACAAGACTTTCACCTAACCTAAGTTAGCTATCATTACAGAGTTATGATACTACATTTGTAACCAGACAAACAATGGGTCCCTGCTGCCTGCCATTACTCGAGCCAATTAAGTGGAGACAGGGTTGAGTTATATATGAGCGTTTATTCCAATACTGCGTGCAGTATGGGAGAGCAGCAGGTCGGCCACAAAAATCTGCTCTGTAGCCCACCATAAGCCAGCTGCTTATAATAAGTACAAAGGAAAGTAGGCAAAAGGGCAGTTTACAGATATGCAAAAGGACTAGGGGTCTTCAAAGGGCTTAGTGATATGCAAGGGCTGGGGTTACCTGGGGAATAGCCAAAGGGAGTGCCAGAATTAACAGGTGAGCAGGCTGGAGATTTGCAAAGGCCTGCAGGTATGCAAAAATGGCTGGGGGTCTTCAAAGGGCTGGCGATTCTGGTTTCTGTAACAAATCTTTGTTCATCTTTCCATGACGATAGGCAGCTCCAAATGGGGAGGAGGGGTTTCATCTCCAGGTCACCTCCAGCCAGGGTAGAAGTGTCTTCTTTAATCAGAATAAAACAATCATGATTCACAGAGCATGATTAATATTTCTTATAATACTAGCTGGCTCCCCAACATTCTATTTCTGCCCTCTTTGACATTGAGTCATGGAGATGATGATGTAAGCATCAAGAAAAAGTTATGAACAAGTACAGTTGAGAGGGAACAATAACTGTAAATTGTTTATGCCACAAAAGGCTTCTCAGTGGTGGTTTAGAGTTGTCCTGGGTCTTGAAAAAATGAGTAGAAATGAGATGGGCAGAGGAGAATGGGATGGAATTTTTCAGTCTTGTAGGATCCTTTTTTAAAAAAAAAAAACAGAATACTCTGACTCTGAAGTCCCTATGCTGCATAGCTCCCTATTCCATGGTTAAGCTTCCAAAACTTCTGATGAGGTCTTTGTAAAACCCCCTCTTCAATGTCAGTTGGTAGTGTTGGGAACTCACGGGAGGACACATAATTGTTTGGGGTAGGCCAAGACAGCCAGTGACATATTTCAAAGAATATGAAGAGATTGATTGCAGAGTTGATGCATGGCGAGCATTGCACCAAAGAAGAAATAATTCTTTAGGGAAAATGGTAACTAGTCTGTGACTGAATGTCATCAGAGTCTGGGTTGAGTCTGGGTAGCCATATTGGATTCTTATCTTGCTATTGCATGGGAAACCAAGGTAATATGCTTCTCAGATGGCTTGTGGTATCTTTGTCTCGAGACCAAGACATTAGGTCCTAAATAGGATGGATAGACATTTTTTAAAAAATCTCAAGTTTTCATATATAATCACTGTCTAATATGCCAAGAGAAACCAACAAGCTGTCTCAATTCAGTGCGAGAAATGGTGAGAAGTGGACAGTTTTAAAGCTCTTTCTGATCGAGCTTTTATTAAGAAATAAAATAGAGCAGGAAAAGAAAGAACTGTTACCAAAGCAAAGTCCTGGCATGTAGCACAAGCTTCTTTTTACTGTGCCTGACAGCACTTTTGCTCTCTTCCCATCCTGCCCTGTTTTTATTTTCTTCCCCTGCTCTGAATTCAGAGCCAAGTCTGGAGATGTTTTGAAAGCTCACCATGTGCCCTTTTCTTTTCTCTGGAAGCTCTTTTCTCTGGAAATGGTACCGCACTGGCCACTTAATATTGTTTCCCTCCACCATTGTTCTCTTTAGAGCTGAGTCAAGTGTCCTACAGGTCTGTTTGGGCTCCATTTCCATCTCCATTAGCCTATGGGTATATCATGTAGCCTCTTTTCATTTTAAGGGGTTGTAACCTGGAGGGAACAAAAAATCCTCCAGATGTTTCCTTTGTGATTTCAGTTGACTTCAGCCTGGTGTGGGCCATAAACTAAATCATTCAAGCATCATTGCCTACTCCTTTGCTTTCCCCCCTGTCCCAACTGTAGTCCTGGGACTCCACAGAGTTTTATCTCTGCCAATGCTAGTCCTTGCCTAAAGTATTACAGATACTTCAAGCATCAAAAGATAACCAACACCTTATACTGAGAATCCTTAAGACCTTTCTTGGCTCCTAAGCAGCAGCTGGCTAAAATTTGTACTCCTTGTCATGGCCAGTGGAGCTTTAATATGTTACTATAGTACATTTTTATAGTCCACTGTGGTGGCTAAGTTGCCTATGTAGGCTAATACTTCGAGACCACCAGGTCTTTGCTCACACCAGAACCTCTGCCCCAAAACCCATTCACTTATCTGCTCCTACAACCTTCAAGGTCCAACCCAGTATGTCACTTCCTTAATATATTCAACTTACTTCCCCCCACCCCCCACATTAATTTCTTTTTGACAGTTGTTTTGGTCAAGATAAGCCAGGTTATACTGCATTAACAAATGACTTCCAAATCTCAGCAACTTAAGTTTATGTATCATTTATGTTACACTAGGGGCCCAGCACGTGAAATTGCGCGAGACCCAGACCCGGCGTGCCACAGGACCCAGCGTCAAGTCCCGCTGGTGCTGCGGTACGCAGCTTCGAGGCACTTCCTGGTGACTGGTCTTTGGTCGTTACGGTGTTACGACCACTGGGTTTTTATTATATAGATGTGTATCTTAAGTCATTTGTGCCCCTCCTCTGAATCATCTTTATTTGGGGACCCAGGAAGGCAGAGCAGTCTTTATCTGGGATATTGCTGGTAAATTGGCATATGGAAAAGGAAGATATAGTGAAACCAAGCAATGGTTCTTAGCTTAGAAGTGGAGTATGTCAATTCTCTCATATTTCATTGACCACAAGAAATCCATTAGTCAATGGGATGGGGAAGTATAATACACTCCCTGAGAGGAGCAGCTGGTATTTTGAATATTAAAAACATCCACTAAACAAGTCCCCATAGCACTTTGACTGTGTCACTATTACATTTGTTATGTAGTGTTATTGGTTATGTATCTTGTCCCTGTGAACTATGAATTCATTAAGAGCAGGGAATGCATTTTATTCATCTGTTTATTTCTACACTGAACACTATACCATCAAGGCATATAAGAATTGCTTAATAATTGTTTGTTGACTAGCTGGATCGGAAAATGAATAAATAAAAATAAATAATTTTTACCTGAATTCAGTTGGGACATTTGCAAAAAACAAACAAACAAATAACCCAAACCCTACTCTATTTAAAATTGCTCAGTGTGGCCAGTTTGGCTCAGTGGATAGAGCATCAGCCTGTGGACTGAAGGGTCCCAGGTTCGATTCCAGTCAAGGCCACATGCCTGGGTTTGTGGGCATGGTCCAATCTGCAGGAGGCAGCCAATCAGTGATTCCTTCTCATCAGTGATGTTTCTATCTCTTTCTTCCTCTCCCTTCCTCTCTGAAATCAATAAAAATATATTTTTAAAAATTGCTCAGTGTTCTTAGGAAAATGTATTTTTGGTGAAATATTCTTACGGTGTCTTTCGGACCTTATGCTTCTGAATTATTTTCACAAGATATGAGATCTTTGGAGGCCAGTTGGCATCATCATCAGTCACTGGAAATCATCCATTTGACACCAGCAAAAACACAGGCATGCCACATTTCTCACAAGGGCTCTGAGATGGTGAAACACCCAGCAGTGAGAATACATCACTGTCCTTTATGTTCGGAGGTGACACAGATGATGCTCGACTGTTTTCCTGTTTGGCTGTGGAAGAACAATCTCATACAAATGAACCTTGGAATACTAAATCAAATTTGTCCATAGGACAGGGCTAGCTGCCCACAAGTGATGCTGTAAATGGTGTTCCTTCAAGTGACTCCAAGAAGCTTTTACTGCTCTCAAATGATGTTTCCTATATTGTGTTGAGGCCCCAGATTTCCCCATAAGAACCACTACCATGTTTGAGTCAGTGTTTGGTAGTTCTACCTTGTTTATGCTCCTTTCTCTATGCCCCTACTTAGAGACAGCTTGGCTCTTTTTTTGATCCATTCCCCAATACAGGCGCCTTACATTTGTATAACTTAATTTGGGTTGAGAAACAGAATTTATGCAACAAAATCTATGAAGTGTATACTGGGTTTTAGGCACTGTGGCTTCTCTTAATAAGTTCACAACCTAGAAGCGATGACAGA
>NW_006300361.1:376699-386780 GCF_000327345.1 Myotis davidii | reverse complement strand
TTCCTGGGTGCACAGATATGGGCCATCTACAAGGTGGGGGTGGTCAGGAGATGCTGACTTATGAGTGTTGAATGAAAAAATGGGTGTTGTATAACTTGGCAATAGATATTTGCTACTGAGGAAACACCAAGTATCTCTGTATGATATGTAGCATGGAGGTGAGGAAGATGATTTGAACCTTGTGTGAGCTGGCTGGAGCTTAGGGTGATGATTCAAGAAAATGATACTGGAGAGGTGGATAGGACCAGGTCGTGGAAGGCCTTGTTTAAGATGTTAGTGGAGGCACTGGGTTTTGGATTTGAGTTTTAGACCATTTGAGGTGGAAGAGTAAAGCAATGACTATAAGTGAACAGAGGGCATTTCTGGTGATGTGAATTGACTGAGGGAAGACCAGAGTCAGATAAGCAGGGTCACCAACAAGAGCTGTTTCTGTGGGGTGGTAAGTGTGGGCACTGTTATCACCAAAATGTGAATGAGAGGCGATAAAGTGCTGAAAGTGAATGTACATTACTCTTCTTTAGAAGCTTGTTTTTTGAGCAAGAGGAGAGAGAATAATTTCTTCGGGGATGATCGTGAATTGGAATGAGGATTTTTTTTTAAAGAAAAGGAAACGAGTGTTGTTTATGTGTGTGGAAAGAGCTTGTGAATAAAGAGATGGTAGAGATACATTATCAACTACCAAGGGCAAAACCTTCTTACTCTCTTATTTTTTTTCCATCTGTCTATGCTTCATCTGTCTATCTATCTATCTACCTACCTACTATTTATACTATTTATTTTTCAATGGGAGTATCCCAACTTTGCTATGTATGCTTCATATTTCTTTACTTATTTTGTATAAATGACTGTATATTGCTATAATTTTTCTAACTTAATAGGGGGAAATTGACATAATTGTATATATTTAAAGTATACAATGTGATGATTTCATATACATTATAGAATTATTACCAAGATTAAGATAATTAATACATCCATCACTTCACATACTCTTCTCCCCCCCTTTTTTTGTGGTAAGAATGCTTAAGATCTACTCTCAGCAACTGTCAAGTGTACAATACAGTATTATTAACTTTATTTTATTTTTTTTTTGCTTAAAGTAGTACAAAGGGTATTACATATGTGTCTTTTTTTCCCCCCGCCCTTGACAATCCCCTGGCCTCCCCTAGTATTATTAACTTTAGTCACCATGCTGTGCATTAGATCCTCAGAACTTATTCTTCTTATAACTGGAAGTTTGTATCCTTTGCCCTACAACTCCCCATTTCTCCCTCCCTTCAATCCCTGGAAACCACCATTCTATTCTCTGTTTCTATGAAATCAACTTAAAAAATGATTCCAGGTATAATTGATACCATGCAGTATTTGCCTTTCTCTGTCTGGCCTATTTCACTTAGCACAATCCCTCTAGACACATCCATGTTATTGTCAAGTGGCAGAATTTCCTTTTTTGTATGGCTGAATAATATTCCTTTGTGTTATCATATATCACATTTTCTTTATCCATTCATCTGTCGAAGGACATTTAGGTTGTTTGTGTCTTGGCTATTGAATAATGAATGCTGCAATGAGTGTGAGAGTGCAAATATCTCTTCAAGATACTGATTTCATTTCTTTGGGTACATACTCAGGAATGGAATTGTTGAATCATATGTTAGCTCTATTTTTAATTTTTTGAGGAACCTCTACACTGCTTTCCATAATGGCTGAACCTATTAACATTCCAACCAACAGTGTATAAGGATTCCCTTTTCCCCACATCCTCGCCAACATTTGTTATCTCTTGTCTTTTTGACAATAGCCATTCTAACAGATATGAGATGACATCTTATTGAGGTTTTGATATGCATTTCTGTGATTATTAGTGAGTTTGAGCACCTTTCTCTGTACCTATTGGCCATTAATATGCCTTCTTTGTAAAGATGTATATTTGGGTCCTTTCCCTATTAAAAAATTGGTTATTTGCTTTTGTGGTCTTGAGTTGTCTTAGTTTTTATTATTTTTATTTTTTAAAATATATTTTTATTGATTTCAGAGAGGAAGGGAGAGGGAGAGAGAGAAAGAAATGATGAGAACCATTGATTGGCTGCCTCCTGCATGCCTCCTACTGGGGATCAAGCCCACAACCCTGGCATATGCCCTTGACCGGAATTGAATCCAGGAGCCTTCAGTCCTCAGGTGACTCTCTATGCACTTAGTCAACCCGCCTAGGGGGTCTGAGTTTTTATATATTTTGGATATTAACCCCTTATCAGATACATGGTTTACCCCCTTTTGGTCTTAAGCATTTCAGTATTTATAAAACACCAGACTCTTCACCTCCCTGTCCGAGCTATAGTGAGTTTTTATATATTTTGGATATTAACCCCTTATCAGATACATGGTTTACAAATATTTTCTCCCATTTGATATGTTGCCTTTTCAATTCATATTTTGATTTCTTTGCTGTGCAGAAGTTCTTTAGTTTGATGTAGCCACACATGTTTATTTTAGCTTTTGTTCCTTTAGTTTTGGTGTCTTTTCCAAGAAATCATTGCCAAGACCAATGACAAGAAGTTTTCCTCTTATTTTTCTTCTAGGGGTTTTATGAATTGAAGTCTTACACGGAGTCTTTAATCCATTTTAGATTAATTTTTGTGACTAGTCTAAGATAGGGGCCCAGTTTCATACTTTTGCACGTAACTATCTAGTTTGCCTAACAACATTTATTGAAGAGACTATCTTTTCCCTCTTGTGTGTTCTTGGTACACTTGTTAAAAATTAGTTGACCATATATGTGTGGGTTTATTTCTGGTCTCTATTGTTCCACTGACCTATGTGCCTGTTTTGTTTTGTTTTTATGTCACTACCATATTTTTTTTGATTACTCTAGCTTTATAATATAGTCTTAAATCAGGAAGCATGCTCATCTGCAGATGAGTATGAGCATCAGTACTAGGTAGATCTATGGATTTTCTGATTGAGATTTTCACTGCTTCAGTAAGGCTGACCTAAACTTGGAGAGGAGGTGGATAAGGTATGGATAGGGTGGGTAAGTAATATTATTTATTAACCAGTACACAAAATTCGTGCACTCAATGCATGGGGAGGGGGTGTTGTCTCTCAACCCAGATTGTGCGAGGGCTCAGGCCAGGCCGAGGGACCCCACCAGTGCACTGTTGGGGCCGGAGAGGGACGCAGGAGGGCTCCAGGGTGTGTCTAGTCCAGGGGCGGGCAAACTTGGCCGTAGTTTGCCCACGGCTGGTCTAGTCAGTCTAGCTCAGTCCTGATCGGCCAGACCCCAGCAGCAAGCTAACCTACCAGTTGGAGTGTCTGCCCCTTGGTGGTCAGTGCACATCATAATGACTGGTTGACCGGTCGACTGTCTGCCTTCTGGTGGTCAGTGATTGTCATAGCGAGCAGTTGAGTGACCTTAGCACATTATGCTTTGATTGGTAGAACGGATGACCGGACACTTAGCATATTAGGCTTTTATTATATAGGATAGTTGAACATCTTTTTTAATTCAAGAGCTATGACAGCTCCTATCCAGAAGTAAGTGTATGTGGTAAATTAAAGATGTCTGTAAACTCTTTGAACCTTTTCCAGTCAAGAGTTGATGTCTGTGACTCTTGAATCTGGACATTTTCTATGAGTGAGTGACCAGTAGAATATGGTGGCAGTGACACTGTGCCAGTTATCAGTCCCAGGCTTTAGGACCTGGCAGTTTCAACTTTCTGCCTCTTGGAACACTCTGGGAGCTCTGAGCCACTGTTGATGAAATCCAACTACCCTGAGGCCACCAAGCTGGAAAGACTGCATGTGGGCACACTGGTTGACGGTTCCAGCTGAGCCCAACATTCGAGGCATCCCTGCCAAGGTTGGACTCCGGACCAACCCATTTGCCAATTGAACCCACAACATTCTGAGATAGTGAAAATGTTTCTGCTTTAGACTGCTAAATTTCCAGGTGATTTGTTATCGAGCAATAGATAACTGAAACAGTGGACTGAAATACTATGTCCCAGACTTTTAAAGCATGAAATTAATTTTTAAGTAAAATTTATTAAAAATTTCAAAATTAAAAACCATCTTAATCTGGTAATTATAAATGTTTAATCCCAAAGCCATTATAATCTCACTATTGGTTTAAAATGAGTATGTATTTTATTTATCTACCTATAGCTGAAAAAAAATAGTATCTATACATAGGAGACATATGAAACTGTTTAGATTTGTGAAGCCTCATACTTATTCCACAGAACCCCCAAGAGACCAAACTAATTCTACATGTCTTAGTAGATGTAAAAAAATTGGATATGATTCAGGTACTAGTGGAACCAGGCATTTGAAGCCCATGGATGATTTGTCATTAAAAATGTTTTGTTTTGTTTTCTGTAGAAATGACTTCATAAATTGATGGCAAAAAGATTGATATCTACCAAATGGGTAAAAATTATATATATATTTTATTCTTGGTGTTTGAAAATAGTACTGTGAGTGTTTTCATCTTTATGTTAATTTTTTCTGGACACCCTAGTTGACCACTGAATATATTATAGGTATTTATAAATTTTCTTGACATCATTTGGCCTTTGCCACTTGCTTTGGTCAAATCTTTAAAAAAAAAATTATTGTGGTAACATTGGTTTATAACTTTGTAAGTTCCAGGTGTGCAACATTATAATTTGACATCTGTATTATCCTACATTGTGCTCACCACCAAAAGTCTAGCTTCCACCCAAATGAATGTTCCCAAATATTTGGTTTCTGTTTTAAATATATTATTTTGTCTTTTTACAGAGAGGAAGGGAGAGGGATAGAGAGCTAGAAGCATCGATGAGAGAGAAACATCGATCAGCTGCCTCCTGCACACCCCCTATTGGGAATGTGCCCGCAATGAAGGTACATGCCCTTCACTGGAATTGAACCTCAGAACCTTTTAGTGCACAGACCGACTCTCTATCCACTGAGCCAAACCAGTTAGGGCCCGAATGCCAGATTTTAAGCTAGTTTGGTGTTGCAGTTGCTTTCGGCATCAATGCATTTTCTTTTACATTACTTGATATTATGTGTCTGGTATATTTTCAGAGCAGTTTGGAAAGCAGTTGAGAAGACTATGTTAGTGCTTGTTCTACTGAGCAGTACCTGTTATAAATGGGTTACATAATGAGACCATTTACTTCTGTGGAGATCAATGTGTGATAGATAGATCTACTAAATTTACTTCTGGCCTCCCATAACCCAAAGGATGTAAGCTTATAACTACAAAAAAAGCAATATCTGAGACTAACTCTGCTGACATTTAACTCTTACCTACAAGATGAATGTAGCTAAACACACCACCAAGCTATCTGAAAACCAAAGGAGATAGCTCATAAAATAGAATTGGAATATTGGCTATCCATTTGGAAAGGAAAAGCTGGTTTCTTCCTCATACCACTAAAAAAGTTCCAGAAGGATTAAATACTTAACTGTGGAAAACAACACTATATAAATATTAGAGGAAAAAGTCAAAATATCATTTTAAATTTTTGGAGGGGCTGAAGGATTTCCTTAGTTTGGCCTCAAGGTTTTACCACATTAAAGGAAACTGGGGGTGGGGTAGGTAGAAGAGAGCATGGGGGAAAATGGTGATGGAAGGAGACTTAGCTTGAGGTGTTGAATACACAATACACAGATGATGTATTATGGAAGTGTACACCTGAAACCTGTATAATTTTATTAACCAATGTCAACCCAATAAATTCAATTAAAACAATAAAGAAAAACTGAGCCAGTTTGAACACATAGAAATACTACTACTAAATTGGCATGACAACACTAAAACAAATTTTAAAAATAAATAACCAAAGATGCCCCAGGGTAGGAACATATATTTTTTAAAAATATATTTTTATTGATTTCAGAGAGGAAGGGATAGGGAGAGAGAGATAGACACATCAATGATGAAAGAGAATCATTGATCGGCTGCCTCCTGCACGCCCCACCCTAGGGAGTGCGACCACAACCCGGGCACGTGCCCTGACTGGGAATCGAACCATGACCCCCTGGTTCATAGGTTGATGCTCAAACATTGAGCCATGCCGGCTGGGCACATATCTTTATTATGTAAAGATATTTTACAAATTAATAAAACAAATAGAAAAATGGGCAAAGATGTAAATAGGCAGTTTTCAAAAGAAGAAATTCACACTAGAAGAAACTAGTAAACAAGAGGAGGTGCTTAATTTCACAATAACTAGAGAAGCACACATTCTTTAGAGAAGTCCATATTAAAATGACAATATAATGGTATTTTTTTTCAGCTACCATACTGTCAAAGATGAAAAAGATTGCTAATAGCCAGAGAGGGTGCAGATGCGAGGCAGCAGGCAGTGTGCTGCACTATGGAGGCATTTAAATTGACTAACCGTTCTGGAAGGCAAGCCTGCCTTCCAATGTGTTTACCATATTGACCCAAGAACTCACTTCTATGTAATTAGTCTAAAGAAATAATGATATAAGTCTCCAAAGGGTGCTTGATTTCAGTGTTGTATATAATAGTAAAACTGGCATGAACCCAAATGTCCATTCATACGACAGAAAAATTGATGCTTATTGTTAAGGACAGACTCCATTTTGAATAAAGTGAAATAAAGTTTTCCATGAAGTACCCGAGGTTAACACAGTCACCTTGGATTGCTTGGGCTATGTTTTAATTACTGGCAGTAAATAAGCTAAGGTGGGTAAGAATCCTTGGGCTGGAAAATCTTCCCAGAGAAGAAAAATGGGGAGAATAAAAACATGTGTGATGTCAGCCCTGTGGAAAGACACTCCTAGCTTTGTACAGACCTGATTGAACACACACTTCGACAGTGGCTTTTTTTTTTTTTGGTGCGGAGCCGTAATTTGTCCTTCTGCACTCTCTCCCCTGTTTCCCCATGTCTTTTTTGTACCCTGTTAAGCAGTAGTACCATAACAAGGACACTGAGACCTCCCTCTCAAGAACCTCTGGACAACACCCCGTTTTGCATATGCAGAGGACCAAAATAAATAAATAAATAAATAAACAAACAACCCAGACCAGCTTCCATTGAAGGCAGCTGTAATGACAGCCAGCCACCCCTGAAACAGTGGTGGGCAGAGGCCGTCAGCAGGTAACCTCTGCTGCAGAGAAGATCTGTGAGTAGCTGCCATTAGAGAAAGGAGGTTACCGAAAGGTTGACTTTGCAAAGGCTGTCTCTCTTCCCTTCTCCTCTCAATAAATATTCACAATGCTGCTTTTTGCTTGGAGGTGTAGTTCTATGCAGTGGTTCTAAATCAGGGATGCATACCAGAGCTCTGGGAAGATTTTTAGAAATAAAGATGCCTGGAAAGTACCTCTAGGCCAACTGGTTGGAATCTATGTCACATTAAACCTTAAGGATGACTCTATGGAAGCCACAGCTCATTGCAGGAATCTGCAAAGCTTTGAAGACCTGGAGGCTCAGTAGGCCCCTAGAGATGTCTTGCAGGACTCATTTCTTTATAAATCATTTTATAAAAATACTAGAGGCCCGATGCACGAAATTCGTGCAAGGGGCTCAGCCCTTGCAGTCCTGGCTTCATCCAGAAGGTCATACAGAAAGACGTCTGGTCTAATTAGCATATTATGCTTTTATTATTATAGATCTTTTTGGTCTTCTCTCCAATAAGCACTAAGCTCTCCCTTCTCTGAAAGCTTATAATAATTCTTGTACATAGCACATTTCTCAAATGTTACCCTGATCCGGCATATGTCACTAACTCATGTATTTAACAAACATTTATTTAGCACCTACCACACTCCAGGGTATTTAATCGGGTTCGGTTAGTATTTATTGTTCCTGATTATGTGTTGTATCCATCCCTGTAGACACTGTGCTCATCTCAAACCATTATAATAAGGATTTTTCATGCCTGTCAACCCATCCTACTATTGCTGAAGGATTGTGTCTTATTTATCTTTGTGTTTCTAGTGCTTAGCACCTTCCCTGGCATTCAGTTAGTGCTCCATGAATATTAGCTTATATTATTATCCTTGTGGGAGTGGGGAGAACAGATGGTGTGTTCTAGGGTTAACAGGTCAGTTAATGACTATTCAGCATAGCTAGTACATAGGGCGAGGTGGTAGAAGTTGAGGCTAACTAGGCAGGCAGGGCCAGCCCATGAAGAGTCTTACATGTTTTGTCAAGAAGTTTTGGTTTCATATACAATGGTGAGTGCTATGGTCTGAATGTTTGTGCCCACCCCAAATTCATATGTTGAGAACCTAATGCCCAATGTGGTGGTATTAGGAGGTGGAGCCTATAGCAGGGGATTAGGTCATGAGGGCAGAGCCTTCATGAATGGGATTAGTTCCTTTATAGAGAGATCCCAGAGAGATCCCTTGCCCCTTTCTATGACTTGAGGACACAGTGAGAACTCAGCAGTCTGCAAACTGGAACAGGGCTGTCACCAGAAGTCAGCCATGCTGGCACTCTGATCTTAGACTTCCAGCCTCTCGGACCACGAGAAATAGCTTTCTGTTTCTTATAAGCCACCCAATCTGCGGTTTTTTGTTAGAGCAGGCCAGACACACTAAGATGGCGAGTCACTCCGAGTTTTTTGCACAAAAGAGGCATGATGATAGCACAGCTGGGAGGAGGTTAGGAGAGGAGCCGTGGTTGGTCAGAGGATTTATTGCAGTAATCTAGAAGAGAGGATGGAACAATTGAGCATTTCCGGTGGTTTGTTGGGGCTGGCTTGTACCAGTGTGTGAGAGCTGATTCTGTACCTGTCTTCCTAAATCATGATCAGTGACATCACATTAGTAGCTTAAAATTGACCACGGTTGGAGTATTTATGTTGGAAGAATTGGTGAACACTCGATATCAGGGCTTTTTTCCCCTTTGGAAAGCCATTTTACCAACCCATGATTGCATTTACCTCATTTTAAAAGTCATTTCGCCTAGAAAGCCTTACCTTATTGCCAGGCCTGGAGAAGGTGAATCTTCTATGTGCTCTCATCACATCCTATTCCATCACCATTAAAACACTCAACACTCTGGATTTTAATAACCTGTTTACTTGTTTGGATATCATGCTGGTTGTAAGTTCTATGATGGCATCAATGTCTGCCATGTTCACAACTGTACCCCATGCCTATCACATAAATAAGTGTTCGAAGATATTTGATGGTTGTTTGAATGAATAATGTTTTATCCCAGTGGTTCATGTGGCAGATATGTTTCTTCAGCAATTCCAAAAGTAGTGTATGTACATGGTTCATACGTTCTCTTTTTTAGGATAAATTGAATGAGTCAAACCTACAATGTAATTATCAAAAAAGCCATATATGTCCTCAGCACTTGAAAGAGAATAGAAAGAATAATTTCTCTGATCATAACATGAAAGATATATTTTAAGAGGGAAATTATTTTCATTTGTTTTAATTTTCCCTCCTTGCATATATGAAAATTGCAATTTTCTTTGCATTTTAAGTGTAGCATAGGAAGAAAGAAACTTTTGATGACCTAGGCAAGTATTGTAGAAGAGCTGAGAAAGTACCCTTTTAGTATTTTGATTTGAAGAAGAAACTAAAGGTATTAGGAAAAAGCAGACTTTAACTTTTTCATGTTGTTGACATTACACTTGTCAAAATAGATAACTTCATGTCAAAACAGATATGTATATTTACATGCACATAAAGACATATATAAAGCACAGTTATGAAAATAATATTTATGAAAAACTTATACCTGTGCTCATTAGCTACTGCTGCGTAACAAATGGCTCCAAAGTGGCTTAAAACAGTGCACATGTATTATTGGACCCAGTTTCTGTGGCTCAGAAATCTGACAGCAGCTTAGCTGGATGATACTGATTTAGGGTCTTTCTTCCTTTTTTAAAAAAAAAAATTAGCCCTGGTCGGTTTGGCACAGTGGATGGAGCATCGGCCTGCAGACTAAAGGGTCCTGGGTTTGATTCTGGCCAAGGGCACATGCCTGGGTTGTGGGCCCGGCCTTTGATCAATGATTCTCTCTCATCATTGATGTTTCTATCTCTCTCTCCTCCCTTCTCTGAAATCAATAAAAATATATTTTTTAAAAAGAGGAAATTT
>NW_006300361.1:363736-376650 GCF_000327345.1 Myotis davidii | reverse complement strand
TAAAAAAATAAAATAAAAAAAATTAAAAAATATTTTTATTGATTTCAGAGAGGAAGGGAGAGGGAGAGAGAATCATTGATTGGCTTCCTCCTGCACACCCCCTACTGTGGATTGAGTCTGCAAACCAGGCATGTGCCCTTGAGCAAACCAGGCATGTGCTCTTGACTGGAATCGAACCCAGGACCCTTTGATCCACAGGCCAACGCTCTACCCACTGAGCCAAACTGGCTAGGCCTTAGGGTCTTTCTTGAGGTTGAAGTCAAGATCTTGGCCTGGGCTCCGGTCATCTGAAGACTTGAAAGGTCCTGGAGGATGCACTTCCAAGGTAGCTCACTTGCATGCCTGGCAAGTTAGTGCTTGTTGTTGTCAGAGCCTTCTCCTCTGGCTGCTTGAATGTCCTCATGACCTGGCAGCTGACTTCCTCCAGAGCGATTATGTGAAAGGATGAACAAAGATGAAGGCATAGTGCCTTTTATGACCTACTTTCAGAAGCCATATACCTTTTGTTGTCATATTCTATTCCTTGGAAACAAGTCACTAAACACAATTTATATTCTAGAGCAGTGGTTCTCAACCTTGGCTGCACATTAGAATCACCTGGGAATCTTTTTAAAATCCTGATTTCTGGGCCTCATCCTTCGGAAATTCTGTTTCTTTGTTACTAATGTTGTGGCCCCACCCCATAACAAAGAAACAGGATTTCCGGAGGATGAGGCCCAGAAATCAGGATTTTAAAAAGATTCCCAGGTGATTCTAATGTGCAGCCAAGGTTGAGAACCACTGTTCTAGAGGGAGGGGTGGTTAGGCTCTACTTCTTGCATGGAAGAGTATCAAAGAATTTGTGGGCATATTTTAAAATCATCATGATGGCAAAATGCTTATGTTGTAATTCTGAGTGAAAAAAGTCCAATTCAAAATTATGTAATATGATCAAAATTGGTGAGAAAAATAGCATTAAAAGGTTAAGAGAAGAAAATATGAATAGACCAGTTACCACATAAGAGGTCTTTGAAAAGAGAATAAAAACCTGATGACTAAGAAGGGAAAATAACCAAACCACAGGACTTTCAGATGTAAAGGGTTCTTACAAAAAGTAAAGAAAGTTTATAAAATGACTTAAGATAGCAATCAGGGAATGGGGAATGGACAGGATCCAGAGATGGAGGCAAGGTGTCAAGATAGTGGATGAGGCCCTAGCTGGCTTGGCTCAGTGGATAGAGCGTCAGCCTGTGGACCAAAGGGTCCTGGGTTCGATTCTGGTCAAGGGCACATGCCCGGTTTACAGGCTCAATCCCCAGTACGGAGTGTGCAGGAGGCAGCCGATCAATGATTCTCTGTCATCATTGATGTTTCTATCTCTCTCTCCCTCTCCCTTCCTCTCTGAAATCAATACAAATATATCTTAAACACAATACAATAAACAATTTATTATTTTTTAAAAAGATAGTGGATGAGGTTATGGTAAGGAATCCTGGAATGAAGGCAAATTTTGCCCCAGCCAAAAGTCTATATGTGCTTTCTTAAGGGCAAATGTTAATTCCAGGGCAAGCCAAATTAAGTTCTACAGGAGAAAACCAGATGAGTTAAGTAGTGAAGGGTGTGTTTTTGGGTAAAATAGGAATTTTTTTTGGGGGGGTGCAATAGGCAGGTTAGGAAATTTTAAAAATGAAGGGGTCCATGGAAAAAACACAGGGCTACAGAGTTGCAAAAGGGTATATTTCCATAAGACAAGGGAGCTGGGAGCAACAGAAGTTGTATTTCCATAAGACAAGGGAGCTGGGAGTAGCAAAAGGTACACATTTACAGAATAAAGGGAAGGAGGGAGAAAACCCAGAGGGAATAGGGAAACAATAAGTAAGGAGGGGAGGAGAGCCTCATGTGTCCCATGTGAGATTCAACCTTGGAGCTCAAGGGTTGCTATAGTGACTTGCTATAGTGACCAAATCAGGAGGGAATGGTGACCAGTCAGGGGATATCAAGGCACAAAAATCTGCAGCCTTTATAAACCTGGGAAAAAGGAACCCGGTGGGACTCTAGTCCCCTCCCCACGTGGGAGTCTGTACTTGTTCTTCAATAAATCTCCACCTTTGCTATACCATCTTCCGTCTGAGGATTCATTCTTTGACTCCGAGGGACAAAGATCCCGGGAAAAGCCATCCTGCCCAGGGAACACCGCGTTCCAGTCCAAAAATCCTTTTTCATTAGCATGAGGGAAGGACTGTGAGTAAGGCTGGAGGTAGGGTTGAATTCTGAATTCTGGTGTTAATGGTTTATCATTAAACAAGGTATCTCCCCTAGATGTTTGTTCTGCCATATTCACCCTCTGTTTATTTCATATGTATGTATTGCGTAATGTTTTCATGCTTTCTTCTGCCGTATCGGGTGCTGATTTTCTGCTCCAACCACTTGGGTAATCAAGTCTCCGGCTTCCCGAAGCTGGACATTCTAGGTGAGGGGGATGCAAATATTGAAGGTTAAGGTAAAATATAACTGCCTGGTGAGGACTCAAATGAATTAGATACACTGTTTCTGAGGTGTAAACTAGAAACCGTGGAGTAAAATGAGTTAGGGGAAATAGAAATCAGTGCTCAACAGTCAAAGCACAGGTCCCACATATAGACAGTGACACCTGATGATCTTTCTGACAAGTTGTGTTGCAGCTTTGAACATTTAGTGTGAGCCTGTTTCTGTTGAATCATACACAGAATATAGCATATTCTTTTTTTCCCCCGAAATCCTCACCCAAGGATATTTTTCCATTGATTTTTAGAGAGAGGGAAAGACAGAGAGAAATATCGATGTGAGAGAAACACATCCATTGGTTGCCTCCTGCATGAGTCCTGGCCGGGGAAGAGCTTGCAACCCAGGTACATGACCTTGACCAGAATCGAACCTTCGGTATGGTGTGCAGGCCAGCGCTCTATCCACTGAGCCAAACCGACTAGGGTGCATATATTCTTAACATATGAAGATTCATCTAAGTGGCCACTTAGGAAAAGAGAGAGAGTCTCTAGAAAGACAGTGGTGTCTTTCCCCAGAAGCTATTGTTTGTATTGAAAAGTAATTTTTCATGACAGAAACTGGCCACACCTCAATGGAATGGATGCAAAATGTTTTCTCAGGAGAGTTGGTAGTAAAGTATTCCCTCCCCAGGTTCTGCAATAATGTATTCAAGTTCATTTTGTACCCTTCTGATGAAGCCAGCATGTCTCCCAGAATTGTCTTTCCTCTATAGCAGCTGTGGGCAAACTATGGCCCACGGACTGGATCTGGCCCGTTTGAAATGAAAAAAACTAAAAAAAAAAAAAAAAGACCGTACCCTTTTATGTAATGATGTTTACTTTGAATTTATATTAGTTCACACAAACACTCCATCCATGCTTTTGTTCCGGCCCTCCGGTCCAGTTTAAGAACCCACTGTGGCCCTCGAGTCAAAAAGTTTGCCCACCCCTGGTCTATAGCCATGGTTCCTTGCCTTCTTACTATTCCTCCAAGTGTGCTGTACTCCCTCCTCTTTGGGACTTCACTCACTCACCATGTTCTTTGATTCTCTCACAACCTGGTCAGAAACTTAACTCTTCAAAAGGTCTTCCAAGATTAATGCTCTCTCTTCCATCATTGCTAAACTTACGAGTCCTCCTAAGTTTCAGGTCTTTAGTTGATGGTATATTATTGATAGCTGGTTATTTTTAATAACTCCCAAACTATTCCTTTTCTCTTGTCCAGTATGGCAGGCAACATAGTAGGAGTTGAGACCACGGGCCTATATTCTAACTGCCAAGGATCAAATCCCAGCTCTACCACTTGTTCTCTGTGTGACTTTGGGCTAGTTACTTCTCAGAATCTCAGTTTTCTCATCTGTAAAATGGGAATAATATTAGTGCCTATCTTATGGGATTGTTGCGAGTATTGGAAGACAATACAGGGGTGGGCAAAAGTAGGTTTCCAGTTGTGCGCATGTGAAACACAGAGTTTATTCTTGTATTATTATTTATTACTTATTGTATTATTGATTTGTGCTACAAGTAAAACTGTAAAGCTACTTTTGTCCACCCCTGTATATATCAAATGCTCAGAAAGCACTCAATAAATGTCAGCAGTAGTAAGAGAAGCTGTCTTAGCAGGACTTGTATGTGTAGAGAAAAAGGTATGATTTTGTTGAAACTCAGATCTGCAATTTAGTAGCAGAATGACCTTGGACATGTTACTTAAGCTTTCTGGGCCTTAATTTTGTGATAGTAAATGGGGTTAAGTATACTAACTTCTGGGCTGAACTGCTCATGGAATGACGGCAGGGCTGGTACTTGGAGGTGGTGACAGAGGTCTGTTTCTTTCCTCTTGTCAACAAACAAAAACAGCCACTGCTTATTTTAATCAAGATAATATTTTATTTCCTCATCATCTCCCCACCTATGCTAATCAGTTAATTTAGTGGAACTTTGGTAAAGAAAAAATTAATCAACCCGTGTATTCAGCATCTTGGAGAATGAACATACAGGTGGTTGACTTTTCCCTCTGTAATAATCTGGATTCATATTGCTTGCATTACTGTCTAGATTTGTTTACTTTTTCCTAGAGACCATTCACATTCCCAGGTAATATTCTTGTGTCCACAGAATTCCCTGCCTTAATTAAAATACCTGTCCTAGGCATTTGTGAATTGGAGGCAGGAAAGTAGGTAGTCACAGTCGATCAGAACCAAATGGTCAGCTGCTTCATGGGGCTAGGGCAGTGGTTGGCAAACTCATTAGTCAACAGAGCCAAATATCAACAGTACAACGACTGAAATTTCAGAAATTTCTTTTGAGAGCCAACTTTTTTAAACTTAAACTATATAGGTAGGTATAGTGGTATTAACTTAATTAGGGTACTCCTAAGCTGGCCTTTTGCTAAAAACATCCTCAATCTGAGGGGTCGACCTCTGCGAACGTACCCCCACTTCTTCTAACGCCACTTCTTCAAAATAGACTCACCTAGGCTGAAAACCGACTTCTGCGCATGGGCCACGAAGTTTCAATCACACTGTACATGCGCGCACGCACATGGTATTTTGTGGAAGAGCCACACTCAAGGGGCCAAAGAACTGCGGTTTGCCGACCACTGGGCTAGGGCATTAACCTAAATGGCTGATCCTGGAACCTGATTTTAGTTTTGCCATGGTGTTCACATCCTCTGTGGATATGGTCATTGCATCTAGGTGCATCCCTATGGCTCTCATGACAATGATGACAATGAGACCAAATATTGTGGTTGCCTTTTTGTCATTATACACCGAGAATAAAGGTAAAGGGTTTGGGGCTTTGTCTTATCATATAATATAGACCTCAGGTTTGTGAAGTATCCTTTAGAGTCTGTGATCCATGGACTGCCAGCATCAGTATCATATGAGAACTAATAGAGATGCAAATTCTTTTTTTCTTTATTGATTAAGGTATAACATATGTGTCCTTACCCCTCATTGCCTCCCCTCCATCCCCCCACTCATGCCCTCACCCCCCTAGGGTCTGTGTCCATTGGTTAGGCTTATATGCATGCATACAAGTCCTTTGGTTGATCTCTCTCCCTTAATCCTCCCTCCCCTATCTTCCCTCTGAGGTTAGAGATGCAAATTCTTACACTGCACCCCAAACAGACTAAAGAATCTCTGGGAGTGAGGCCCACCCATCTGTTTGAGCAAACCCTCCAGGTGATTCTTGTGCCAAAGTTTGAGAAGCCCAATGCTCCAGAATATGACTAAATCTGGGTGACTTGTAACAAAATGCTTTTACAAAGAGGAAACTCTTTTTAGCCCTGGAAACCTAAAGAACGTTGGCTTAGTTTAAATTTATATTGTTTAATTCTCCAAATCCTGAATCACTGATTATTCACTTCAGATTTTATTTCAGTGCCGGAGCTGTCTTTCAGTGACCTTGAAGGTTGTCATGGAATTCTAAAAAGAAATTGAAACCTTCAAAGCAAAATAAATGTTAATATAGTTAAAAATAAGCCACTTTAGGGCATAATATGGAGTCCTTGGAAATTAAACAAACACGGGTGGTATAATTTTGTAAGTTTGAGAATGCCTGTCCTTGGTATCGGCCAGATATTGTTTATGATTGTATCATGAGTTGTACGTGCAAACATGACTTGTGCTGCTGTTTTCTCTTTAAACCTATGCTCAATTGCAATCTGGTCAATTATAGTTCTTAATGCAAAAGTGTTTCTTTATGCACCAGAAATGAGAAATAAGTCTGAGCGGGACAAATAAGTACACAGCATGCTGGACTCCCATGGTCCAACTCCTTCTTGAATTAGCTTTCATTCCTTTGGTGGAATACATAATGGCAGGGCAACCTGCCATAATGAATCCAAAACAAAAATAACCCATTAGCTGCCAGGCGCATCTCTGTGGTAGAGGGAATGATTCAGGCAGACTTCAGCATTTAATGAAGCCAGTTGTTTCCTAGAAATTAACTGAGTGCTATTAAATTTTGCTTATAGAAAATAACTGCTCTGACCATGAGCCCCCTTCATTCATCAAGTTTGAAAGGCAAGCAAGGATCCTGAGTGACACAGACAAGAGAACAGAACAGAGACAAAAATCCCCTAAAGGAAGTAATCTTTTATTGCCTTGTAACATGTTGGCCTCCATATAGAGATACTGTTGATGCACTCACTGCCCTAGGACAGGCCATTTGAGTAGTTTTTACAGTACTAGGGCATAGAGTTACAGGGATAAATTATGGCTTAACTCCTTTCAGAGGGGAAGTATGTCAGAAACAAAGCCTGGTACACGTTGTGGGCGTTGGAAAAAACGACAATTGGGCAGAAACCATAAGAGGGGCTGATTTCACCCTGCTTGCCAATGAGAGACGCCTATGACTGGTTTTATAGCTTCTTCATCCTCAGTCACTTTGTCTGTTAATGAACTGGGACACCTGTAAGCCCTCCAGTGTTTGCTTGAAAAGGAAGTACAAGGAAGAAATGATCTGAAGTGGGGCCATGCCTGATGAAGGAGCAGAAGAGCAGTAGGATGATGCCCACTCTACTGATGGGGTTGCCCTTGTTCTCCTTACCTCTGAGAGGTGAGACCTGAGGAACGGGAGGACGTGAGGATGGCAGGGAAGTGGAGGGTACATGGTGGCCACAGGAGAAAGTGGTGGGCTCCCAGACAAGTGCATTTTGAGAGTTGCTTCTCAACGGTGCTCCCTTCTGTCCTTGGCGATGGTACAGAAGTGTGTGTTCTTGAGTCCTTTGACCTCCATTCTACTGGGCAGTTCTTTCCTGTATGCTCATGTTTCCCAAATCACTGGTGTGTGAAATTGCCTGGCGTGCTGGATATGTCAATCAGAATCCTGTTGTAGCCACAGGCCCTGCTGACACTGTCTAGCCCAGCCGTGGGCAAACTACGGCCCTCGGGCAGGATCCGGCCCGTTTGAAATGAATAAAACTAAAAAAAAAACAAAAAAAAAACCGTACCCTTTTATGTAATGATGTTTACTTTGAATTTATATTAGTTCACACAAACACTCCATCCATGCTTTTGTTCCAGCCCTCCAGTCCAGTTCAAGAACCCATTGTGGCCCTCGAGTCAAAAAGTTTGCCCACCCCTGGACTAGCCTGTGGCCAACTCTTGGCTAAAATGATCCAACCTGTAGATTGTGCTAAGTGAAATAAGCCGGTC
Organism: Myotis davidii; assembly: GCF_000327345.1. Classification (NCBI taxonomy): domain Eukaryota; kingdom Metazoa; phylum Chordata; class Mammalia; order Chiroptera; family Vespertilionidae; genus Myotis; species Myotis davidii. The sequence continues at coordinate 368,987 of NW_006300361.1, read as the reverse complement.
AGTGAAAGACAAGTATCACATGATCTTACTCTTATGTGGAATCTAATGAACAACAACAACAAAAATGATGAACAAAATAGATCCAGAGACATGGAAGCATGGAACAGACTGATGTATCTCAGAGGGAAGGGGGATGGGTGGGAAGAGACCTACCAAAGAACTCATATGCATATATGTATAACCCGTGGACACAGACAATAGGGTGGTGAAGGCCTGGGGGGAGAGATGGGAGCAGGGTGGAAGGGGTTAATGGAAAAAAAGGGGACATCTGTAATAGTTTTAACAACAAAGATAACATTTTAAAAAGTGGCTTATTTTGTTAAACAGAAAAAGTATTTCTGAACTCAGGTATGTATGTGCCATGCCTTCACCTATTTTTCTCTTTAAATTGTCATCAGTAAGAAATTCACTTGTGTAAAAATAAACCCAAATGCTGGCATTGTCCAGTAAAATGTAACAGGTTTCTTTGTGTTTTTATAAAGTTGAACTGCTGAAACTTGTTCATGGAAACATTTTGACTTGCATTAATGCTTTATTTCTCCGCGTTGATATCTAAACATTCACACACAAATGAAAATTAAAACACTTGCCAATATCTGATTTCTTCATTTTCCACTTGCAGTCATATGCTTAAGTACCTTTTGACCCCATGGGGAAGCTAGCAATAATAGGAAGAAGATAATTTTTTTGTGAGAATGAAATGTTTCCCATCATAGTGGACTTTAAGCACATTCTCCAAGCTTGTAGCGTGCTAGCTGGATGTCTTTTGGCATGATTGGTACACATTTGGCATGGCTAGCACACAGGTTGGTGTCTTCACAAAGACCCACCAGATGGGCCTCACTTGCCCCTGCAAAGCACCAATAGCTACACGAAGAGAGAGAAACATCTATGTGAAAGAGAAACAACCATCTGATCGGTTGCCTCCCATACGTACCCAACCGGGGATCAAACCGGCAACCAGAGTATGTGCCCTGACCTGGAATTGAACCAGCAACCTTTTGGTGCATGAGATGACAAGGCTCACCCAATTGAGTCCAGATCTGTTTGAGTCCTAAGCAATTTCTTGCACCAGACCAGGGAAGTTTGCCAATCAGAAGTGCAGTGGACGTCTGATAGCATCTAATGTCAGGAAGTGCCACAGTACCAGGCCTGTAATGATGAGGTTTCTGCACCCCTTCAGTAGAGGGCACATTGTTGCGAGTGGCTTTTGTAGTGGGCAGTTGGCTTTCTACAGCCATGGCGTAGAGACCTCCTATTTACCCTCTTCCGCTGGAGCTCCGTGAGCTAGAGGCGGTGCTGACATTAGAGAGTGATGGCTGTCTAATGTCAAAACACCCAGTCTGGGCTCCCTTGGTGCATACAGTATAAAAAGAGCCATCAGGAAGGCTGGAGTGTGGACAGTGGCTTCTCCTTATAGAGGAAGATTGCTCCTCTGCGGTCTTCCTTCTCCAGCCTGGTGCCCATAAAAGTATTTCCGTGTAGCTGTTCTTTAATCTTGGAAGTTTTGGTTCCATTCCCCCGGTTGCTTTTGGGGAAACTGACCCTACCCTTGGCACCTCCTCGGGGTAATCCTGTTTCCTGGTCATAGATATGGCTTCAGGGATGAATTTGTGACATAGTCCTAGGTATTCCTGGGTAAGAAGCTTCCAGGCTCTTTAAGGCTAGATTGACTCCCTGTCTTGAAGAGGATGTAGCTGTGGGAATTACTAGAACTATCTTGAGGCCAGAAAGGGGAAAGCAGCTTCATAATGAAGTTGACACATGGAGGAAAGAACGTAGAACTTCAATTTCATAGAATCAAACCTGCCCTGAAATCTGCAAGCCCTGGCACTGGACTTTCAAAGTACATAAGCTTAACTTTAAGCTTTTACCGCTTAAACGATTTTGAGTTGGCTTTTCAGTCACTTGCAATCTAATTCATCCTCTTACAGTGAGTGGAAATGGGATTCCAGGCATGCGGTTAACTTACGACAAATTTCCATCATGCTTTGCAGTTAGCAGAGGAGACATCTTGGGAGTGTGGAATTCAGAGGTGGGTAGAAGGCATTGCACACATCAGTGTCTTGGATGCTCCTTTTGATGTGCATAGCACTTTATTCTGTCTAGAGATAGGTTCCCTGGGGGCTGACTTCCTCTCATAGCTGCCTGCCATTGAGCAGACACTCAATGACCATCAAATGTGACTACACGAAACCAATGCTCTGCTACTGAGAAAGAAGCATGTACCATACACCTCCTCCATTCACTTGGTTAATTGAGTAGTGTTCCAAAGAGGTCATATTTCCACAGTCCATCAGATCCCGAGTCATTTGGGCTTTCTAGTGAAGAGTGGGTCGTTGGGATTATGGGTGATGACCCTTTGCGGGACAGTGGAAACAGATAGTGCCATAGAGCAGAGGCAGGGCAGGCAGCACAAATTAAGCCTTCATTCTTGCTGCAGTTGCTTCCAAAATGTTTTGTTATTCCCTTGCCCCCTTGAATTCTTTTCTAAGCTGGATTGACCCCTAGTGTCGCCTGTGCTATCTACTCATTATTCCTGAATGAGTGTGTGTCAGGGAACTTCCACTTTCTGTAAAGCCAGTCAAGAAAAAATAGCGCTCTGTTTGCTCCTATAGGACGCTGGCAGTCCATATTTGCTGCCAGTAAGACAACTGAGATGTGTTTCTCTTGAAGAAGGGGGTCTCCTAGTATCCTTCACAGCCTCTTATCCTCACCATGGGTCCCATCACAAATCACGCCCACCACAGTGTAGGGCTGACAACTGATGTGAGTAGACGTTCCTTTAAAATAATTTACATAATATCTGTTTCCCTAACAGATGTTACAGTAGGCCTCCAAGTCAATGCTGCAATGAATGTAATCTATTTTTGGAATCACCAGGTTAGGTAAGAAACAATTTTAAGACTTTTATATATAGGATACCCAAAACAATCCCTGTACGGTTTGAATTTTTAATATATTTACTTCTATATAAGATAAACTATTTACAAAAAGCAACAGGGAAAGCATGGGCACAAGATTTAACTAGAATTGTTAATGATTCATTTGTTCTAAAATTTATTTTGATTTTTTATGTTATAATCATAGCTATATACAAATATCTGAAAATGATGACAGACATGAAAGCTAATATTACCGCAATTCAATCAGCTAAATCTGGAGTTTTCCAACAGGGGTAAAATTTACAAATATCCTTTTCCATAAGAAATCAAACTTTCTTTGATTTCAGGAAATTATTTCTTACTTTTCATCATCTGAAGCAACTTACTATCTTACTAGTGAATTAGAAGCTAGTATGGGCAGGAAAAGTATTAAATCCCACCCAATTTATCACCTCATATCCCTACTTGTGTCACAGATTCTGAGTATCCTCTGTGTTTTCTGTGGTGGGTGGTTTGAGGGAAATTTAGGTGACTTATGTAGGAGGTTGGATTGTTTGCTAGGTGAGTGGATGTAAGGCATTTAAGAGGAATTACTAGTAGTAGCAGAAATTACAACTTGTATGCAATACCTACTAATTGAGTCCATTCCTTATAGAGGACCACTTTGCCAGATATACTATTTTTTACATGGACCAATTAAGAGATAGCGTTTGTAATCAGGCCAACAAAGCATTTTTTAAAGATCTCCTTGTGAGTAGGTGGAAATAACCTTGTTCCGTTAATCCTCTCTTATTTATTTTTTTTAAATATATTTTTATTGATACTGATTTCAGAGAGGAAGGGAGAGGAAGGGAGAGAGAGAAACATCAATGATGAGAGAGAATCATTGATCAGCTGCCTCCTGCATGTCCCCTACTCGGGATCGAGCCCACAACCTGGGCATGTGCCCTGACCAGAAATTGAACTGTGACCCCCTGGTTCATAGTCAACGCTCAACCACGAGCCATATCAGCTGGGCTGAACTTCTCTTTTACAGTGATATTATGTTGTGATCCCATTTAAACAAGAGATTCCTTGACATAGTAGGTTCCCTAATTCATTAAGGAATTCATTTGCCAATCAATAGTCAAAAGACTGTTGGGCAGAACAATTTAAACCCAAGAGTCACTTAGTTGAAAATTAATTTCAAATTAAGGAAAAAAAAATCCTTCTGGAATAATAATATAAATCAGTACGGTTGCAAAAGAAAAACATCCATTTAGGGATCTTTTAACAATATTATGTATTTTTAAAAGGTATACTTCCACCATTTATAAATTGGAGAATAGCTAGAAATTCCAAACAGCCAAATACCTCATGAGAAAAAAACTGTGTTAAGGAAATGAAATTTTTATTTTATTGATTTAGAGAGGAAGAAGAAAGGAGAGAGAGAGAGAGAGAGAGAGAGAGAGAGAGAGAGAGAGAGAGGAGAGAGAGAAACATTGACACACCAGGGCTCAAACCTGAAACCTGGGTATGTGCTCTGGGAATTAAACCCGCAACTTTTTCGTGCATGGGATAATGCTCCAAGCTACTGAGGCACACCAGCAAGGACTAAGGAAATGAAGTTTTTAAATATACAGATTAGGTACTCCACTCTTCCTCTCCCCCACACCCCTTATCTCCTTCTTGTCTATCAAGTGCTCTTCTAGTAATCCAGCAGTGATTCCTAAGTGACAGCCTGCCATCTTAAATTTTATGACTGTCCCTGGAGCTCAGTTCAGTTTTGAGGTGAAGCTGAGGGTTTAGAAGTGTTGCCTGGGGACTTAAAGATGCAGGAAAATGTTAAAGCTGACACATTCTTGTTACCGGGAACCAAGAGTGAGCACCTGGGAAAGATACACCAGGCAGTGTTCCTAATTGTTCAACAGCCAATTGTTCTTGTCTGATGATTTCTTCTGCTAATAAGAAGTACCATCTGGCTGCTGTGGACACAATGATGGGAGAGATGTAGTAGACAATGAAATGTTCTGTAGATCACAATTTCTTCAAAGTAAAATCTGTGAGGGAATAATAAAGAAATGCTTCTATTTGAATACCTCTTGAGGAAATGTTTTAACTGTATGGAAATGTTTTTGTTATTCACATCGCTATTTTCTGCTTCAGATGAGAGCAGAAAATTATACAAGGGAGTTCAAAATCATTGCCTTGATCAGAGGCAAGGAGCAGCTACTGTAAAGAGAAGCCCTAGAGCAGTGGTTCTCAACCTCCTGGCCCTTTAAATACAGTTCCTCATGTTGTGACCCAACCATAAAATTATTTTCGTTGCTACTTCATAACTGTAATGTTGCTACTGTTATGAATCGTAATGTAAATATCTGATATGC
>NW_006300361.1:357344-363406 GCF_000327345.1 Myotis davidii | reverse complement strand
TTTTATTCCAGGTTGTCCTTGAGATGCTTCTGAATACTAGAACTTCCAGAGCAGCCATGTACAAATAATTGGCACTTTGTGATTTTTAAAAAATTATTTAAAGTATTACATATGTCTCCTTTTCCCCCCATTGACCCCTCCCCGGCCCCCCGGCCACTCCCAACCCCCTAGGGCAAGCTCCCACTGCCCCAGTGTCCGTGTCCATTGGTTATGCTTATATGAAAGTGTACAAGTCCTTTGGTTGATCTCTTACACCTCCCCCCCCCAACCCCCGCCTTCTCTCTGAGGTTTTACGGTCTGTTCGGTGTTTCTCTGTCTCTGGATCTATTTTTGTTCATCAGTTTATGTTGATCATTATAATCCACAAATGAGTGAGATCATGTGATATTTATGTTTCTCTGACTGACTTATTTCACTTAGCATAATGCTCTCCAGGTCCATCCATGCTGTTGCAAATGGTAAAAGGTCCTTCTTTTTTACAGCAGCATAGTATTCCATTGTGTAGATGTACCACGGTTTTTTAATCCACTCATCTGCTGATGGGCACGTATGCTGTTTCCACATCTTAGCTATGGTAAATTGTGCTGCTATTTACTTTGTACTTTTTTTATCCTCTCATACTCCAATAGACATAATCAAGAAGTTCTTTGTCATAAAACATGGGAGGCCCTTATTGGCATGGCTCAGTGGTTGAGCATCGACCTATGAACCTGGAGGTCACAGTTCGATTCTGGGTCAGTTGGGGCACATGCCTGGGTTGTGAGCTTCGTTCCCATTGGGGGCCATGTAGGAGGCAGCTGATCAATGGTTCTCTCTCATGACCCACAGGTTGAGAACTGCTGCCCTAGAGCATTGGCAGGTTTGGCTCAGTGGACATAACGTGTTAGCCCTTGGACTGAAGGGTTGTGGGAGGATTTTTAAAAGAGAGAAAGAGAAGCCCTAGAAAGATAAAAATTGTGAGTTTCTGGATGGTTCCTTTTATTCCAGGTTGTCCTTGAGATGCTTCTGAATACTAGAACTTCCAGAGCAGCCATGTACAAATAATTGGCACTTTGTGATTTTTAAAAAATTATTTAAAGTATTACATATGTCTCCTTTTCCCCATTGACCCCTCCCGGCCCCCACCCCTTGTCGTCTCTGTCCATTGGTCATGCTCATGTGCGTGGATACAAGTCCTCTCTTTTAGATGCCATGGAGAAATCCAGCTGAGATCAGAGCCTTTCCTGCCACACGGTGCGCAGGGACCAGGCAGACAGGGACTGTGCACGGGTTTGGGAATAAAGCACCTGTGTGGGGGAGGGCGAGAGGCCCAGAACTTCGCTAAACTGCTGAGCTCCGGGTGTTCTTTAATTCCTTGAAACGTAGCAGTGAAACTGAAGGAAATGAAACACTGCATTTGGGAATGCAGGGTGCTGGGAGTGTCCGTTCCGTATTTAAAAGCACACAGGAAAGGTCACCACATGCCATTTTGCTCTTTAGTTTGACCTCACTTCATCCTCACAACGGGATCTGTAGGTGGTCTTCTCGTGGATGCCAGCGTGGCCAATAGGTAGCAGATCTAAGATCTGAGCCAGGGTAGTTTGATTTCCAGTTAGGGTGACCAGTTGTCCTGGTTTGCCTGGGACTGAAGAGGTTCTTTGAATGTGGGGTTTCCAGTATTAAAACTGGGCCCAGCTGGTGTTGCTCGGTGGTTGAATCGCGACCTATGAACCTGGAGGTCACAGTTCGATTCTGGGTCAGTTGGGGCACATGCCTGGGTTGTGAGCTTCGTTCCCATTGGGGGCCATGTAGGAGGCAGCTGATCAATGGTTCTCTCTCATCATTGATGTTTCTATCTCTCTCTCCTTCTCCCTTCCTCTCTGAAATCAATAAAAAAATATTTAAAAACAAAACATGGGAACAGAAGAGTTCAACTCCAGATTGCTCCCTTAGCAGTGAAGCAGTGTGGGGAGAATTTACTGAGATGCAAGGAAATCTGAAGAGTATGTAAGAGGTGACTTAGTAACTTTAAACTTCTGTATCATCAGAAGGAGACAGGGCAAGGGGAATATTTTACTTTGAAAATAGACCTGTCTTTCTTTTTGAAGAAACAACCAAGAAAGGGGATCACAGTTCAGCATGAATCCTGAGTATAACTAGTGTAGCTATTAGGGAGTTTATAAAAATGTAGAATGTACTTAAAGAACACACAGGTTTTAGGTAATAGAAATAACTTGAGTGGCAATAATTATTTTAAAATATAGTTATGGTGCCCAGTCTGCATGGCTCAGTGGTTGAGAGTTGACCTATGAACCAGAAGGTCACTGTTTGATTCCCATTCGGGGCACATACTTGAGTTGTGGGTTTGATCCCCAGTGTGGGGCGTGCAGGAGGCAGCCGATCAATGATTCTCTTTCATCATTGATGATTTCATATCTCTCTCTCCTTCTCTGAAATCAATAAAAATATATTTTAAAAAATAAAATAAAATAAAATATGGTTGTGGTGAATTCGATTTAGTGGCGTGCAGCTATTTGCCATTGCTGGCAGAAAAGTGGAGGCTTCTTATAGCTATGGGTGACAGTGACCTCTGTTAGGGTGTGATGGGAAGAGACAGGGATCCCTGAACTCGGGGTGAGGAGGAAGCTCAATGTTGTGTGAACTGAACATGCCTCTCTGTTGAATTGAAGGTGCAACAGTCTGTTCATGGTTCGAGGCAGGCAAAATCTGCATTAGCTGCAATATCCAGAAGAGGGTTGAGCACAGGGCTGTGGTGCCATAAGCGCTCATTTCTTTAAGTACTCATGACAGTTCTAGGATCTTCTGCTTTTGGATATGAGTGCAGTTTGATTTTACTTATAAATACACTTGAGGCCCGGTGCACGCATTTGTGCACCAGTGTGGGGGGGGGTCCCTGGGCGTAGCCTGCAGGGATCGGACCGAAACCAGTAGTTCAATGCCACCTGCAGCTTCTGCCTACTGCTCCTGCTAATCCTGGCCCTGCTGTGCCTGCGGTCTCCCTCGGCAGGCTCATTGCCGCTCTTCTGAGGTCTCCGGGCTGCAGTGGTCAGTGTCTGGCGCCCGTTGGTCAGCTCAGTGGCGCTCCCACTGTGGGAGCACACTGACCACCAGGGTCAGCTCCTGTATTGAGTGCCTGCCCCCTGGTGGTCAGTGCACGTCATAGTGACCAGTCAACCGGTAGGTTGCTTAGGCTTTTTATATAGATAGTGCAAAAGTTAGTGGATAAGCTATTGGAATAGCATGTAGAATGGAATGGAATATAGACACATTATAGATGGGAATGTGCAGGTAAGAGACAAGGACTGCTAAAGTCTGGCCCAGAATCTTAATTCCAGACACAAAGGGATTCCAGACACCTCATCCCTGTATAAGACTACTCATTCAAATATGAGCACAAATGAGAATATGTGGCAGTGAGGTTTAAAAAAACCTCATGTTTAAGATCAGACACGAGTTTTGTCCTGCTGCCCTGTTGATCTTTGCCAGCTAAAACATACAGCTCTTCGTCCCGTCTCTGATTCCAGAAAAAGCTCAAATACTTCTCGAGTTGTAAAACTCACCACCTTTGCTGAGGCATGTAGTAAGAAAAATCATCATCTATCATCCATTTTAAAGTGAAATTCTTTTAAAAGAAATCCAATTTTTATCTTTTTTTATGAAAAAAGGGAAGAGAATTGGAAAGTAAAGTATTCCCCCTATCAAAAATTGTCTATAGGACGGTATCCAGGTTGCCTGATGGCATAATTGGAGGGATATGGAGAGAGGCAGTATTCTTTCTTTTTCCAAACTTAATGTAGGTTTCAGCAGTGCCCTTTTAGAGGCAGAAACTTGAGTGTTGGTCTGTCTTCAAGGGAGACAGAGACTATAGATCATTTACTAAATAGCTCCATAAATCTGGAATTTGCTTATATTATTTTGCCATTAAGATGGAACCTTAACTAAGTATATGTTGAAATATTGAAATGAACTCATTCATTTTCTCTTTTTCCTTGGCTCTTATTTGCTGGGCCATTTAGAGAAATGTCGATGCTTGAGAGTAAAGCAAAGTGGGCAAAAATCCAAAGGGTGAAATTTAGTTCCTGTGGATGTCTTCCTACCATAAAAGATTTCCAAGTTAGTTAACTAAGTTAATTGAACATGTGCTTATGAAATGGCATTCTCTAAGGCAGCGGTTCTCAATCTGTGGGTCACCAACCTGTGGATCGTGACCCCTTTGGGGGTCGAATGACCCTTTCACAGGGGTCACCTACGACCATCGGAAAATACATATATAATTACACATTGTTTTGTGATTAATCACTATGCTTTAATTATGTTCAATGTGTAGCAATGAAAATACATCCTGCATATCAGATATTTACATTACAATTCATAACAGTAGCAAAATTACAGTTATGAAGTAGCAACGAAAATAATTTTATGGTTGGGGGTCACCACAACATGTGGAACTGTATTAAAGGGTCGCGGCATTAGGAAGGTTGAGAACCACTGCTCTAAGGCGTTGGTAGCAAAGGCCTGGTGTGATATGCTTACTTTTCTGACCTGGGTTTTTCATCTGCATTATAGGTTGGCTTCTGAAAAAGGAAGTCCGCCTGGCCTTTCTTCCATTTGTTGGAGAGTTATCACCTATGAGAGAGTGTCCACGCAGAAAGGATGCGCTCTCTCTCTCTCTCTCTCTCTCTCTCTCTCTCTCTCTCGACAGTATTTTCCTCAGAGAGAGAGAGAGAGAGAGATCTGATTTCAGTTTCCATGGGAATAGGCTAAATAAGGACTCTAACAGACAGCAGTATGAGTGTAACTTTTGCTATTCCCAGCTCAGAACTATTGAGCCAAAATCTGAAATCATTCTAGTCCTTTACATTACAAGATCAATATTGTAATTTGGTACCTGTGGCATATAAGTTTGGATTCCAGCTTTCTTTGGGACAATGATCATCCTGCATCCATTCAGTTAGGCTTGCGAAATTAACTAAAAATAAAAACCCACCCAGATGTAAGGGAGGCAACCGATCGATGTTTCTCTCTCACATCGATGTTTCTTTCTCTCCCTTCCTTTCTCTCTCAAATCAATAAAAAAACATATATATGAAACCCCACCCCCCACCCCAAAATTGATTAGGCACCACATGCATACATATTGCTTTGCTACTCCTCTCCCAGGCATTCCTCCTCCCTCTCCATTCAGTTATTGAACTATAACTAATACATCCAGCATTTCCTCTTGCCTTTGCAAGACCAGAATTCTACTGAAAAGAGAGGCCAAGCATATTTTTCATAGGCTTCTGTTCACTTCCGTTAAGCACAGGCAAATAGGCACATAGCGTGCTTCCTGCTACAATTTTATTTCTCTGTTTGTGATTACATACAAAACTAAGGCCAGGACATGGGTTTTTCTTTCTTCAGGGACAGATGTATAGCATTGTGACCATTAAGCCAAAGAAGGGACCATATGCAAGGTTTTATAAAAAGACATGTGCTGCTAAACAAGCGAAACACCCAATTCCTATCTGTAAGAAATGAAGTCATATTAACTTTTCTGATTGCTCATCTGGAAAAAATAGAACAACAAAAAAAGAACACATGCCAATTGCTGTTTAAAGAGCATTTTCTACATCTGGACGTAGAAAAGAAAGAAAAGGGGGAAAAGGTAAAACTGAAGATATTTCCGGCCCACTGCCATTTCACTTTTTGGTGTGTGTCTAGGAGAGAATGGGGACATCTGTAAGAGTGTCAACAATAAATAGAAAGTAAATAAAGTTTAAAAAAAAAGATTGGGAACATGTATGAAAAAGTGAAGGTGATAAGTTTGAAATCTTTACACTTGGAATTTGCTATCTAGTTTGGAAACAGGATGCTTTATTAAAAGGTGGGATTTTAATATGAAAGGGTAGTCAACTAAGGATTGGGTGTATTTGGCATGAGCCACTTCCCAGGGTTCATGTGCTTAAATGGCTTGGGGGTTCGACAGTCTCTAAATTCTGTGTGCAAACCTGAAACGTTGCCCTCTGATGAAAGCTGGTCAGATGGACAGGAACTGTGGGATTGCCAATCAGCAGGATGGT
>NW_006300361.1:356777-357291 GCF_000327345.1 Myotis davidii | reverse complement strand
TGCTGATTTTGTTTTTGTGTAGGTGTGGGATGACGTCAATACATATTTTAGGTGTCAGAGAAACTCAAGTCGTGCCAAATATGGGACATCATTGTTTCCTGAAAGGGCTAGTAATTTCTTATCACGTTAATTTTCTTTGGACATCTAAAAAATATCTTTTTTTATGTGGATATTTTTCCATTGATTTTTAGGGAGAGTGGAGCAGAGAGGGAAAGACAGAGAGAAACATCGATGTGAGAGAAACACATGGATTGCTTGCCTCCTGCACGCACCCCGACAAGGGCCCCAGCCGGGGAGGAGCCTGCAAGCAAGGTACCTTCCCTTCACCTCAATGGGACCCAGGACTCTTTGGTCTGCAGGCTGACGCTCTACCCACTGACCAATACTGGCCAGGGCTGAAAAGTATCTTGACTTTAGGTAAAAAAAATATAGTTTATTAATGGTCCTTTATGGACAAATGTTTTAACTCTCTGTGGGAAATTTTTCTGGGTAAGTTTTCAATCAATCCCCTCTG
>NW_006300361.1:320355-356676 GCF_000327345.1 Myotis davidii | reverse complement strand
CCCTACAGGGTTTGATGTTTATCTGTCTCCAGACTGACCACGGTGAACTAATAATGTGTCCTAGAATTTAGATATTTTTACTTGGTTTAAAAGTAATTTATTACTCCTAGAATCACCTATTTGCTAGTGTGAAGAAACCCAACTAAAACACTGGGAAGCACAACATATTGTTGGAGTCTCTTGTGGAGAAGTAGATAAGATTTCTGAATGCTGTATTAGTGATTAATCTGAATGACAAAATATGACCTTATGATCAATTGACATGGATACAACTTAAAAATCCATTTTGATTTAGCCAAAAATTTCATAAAAATAACATGTAATTTCAGGAATTTATTTCATTAGCCATGACAATAAGAGAGGGACCTCATTTTGCTGTTTAAACTATTTTATGTCTAAGGGTGAGGATCGTTTCCACATCACTAATTATTTGGACTCTCTTCCCTTTCATCACCCACTAAAATTGAACTACTAAAGGTACATTTAACTGTTACGACTATTTCACTGTTAATAATTATTGGATGCATCGCCTGGCTGGCATGACTCGGCGGTTGAGAATTGACCTATGAACCAGGAGGTCATGGTTTGATTCCTGGTCAGGGCACATGCCCAGGTTGCAGGCTCAATCCCAGAGTGGGGTGTGCAGGAGGCAGCCAATCAGTGATTCCCTCTCATCATCGATGTTTCTCTCTCTCTCTCCCTCTCCCTTCCTCTCTGAAAGAAAATAATAATTATTATTATTATTACTATCTTTGCTGTTAAAAAAACTAAATGCATTGGCTACTGGACACACTTTTTACAGCTTTGCAACTTTTGCACATTTAGAGGAATGAGAAATTTGACCAAGGAACTATGAAATCCAAGCTGAAACTTCTCTTGTTTGCGCCTACCATTCAATAATTCTCACAGCTCTAAACTGGAGTATGAATACAGAACCAAGAGTGGGTGGTTGAATGATGGAATCATAGACAATAGGAACAGAACTTAAGCATGTTCTTGCCAAGTTACTGGGGAGGAATTATGGGTGGAGAATTTAGAAGAAAATGTGAGGTCCTTTTACTTTATTTTAAAAAGTATAGACTCAGGCTCCATATCTGTATCTTACAGAGATTTCTGAACAACTCCATTATTTTCAGTTATTCCATACAAATTTGATTCTTTTCACCTTACCATTAATGACTTTTTTCCTGTCACAGTGTCTAAGTTTTTGGAACTGCACTAGGTCTCCTCTCCCCAACTCCTCTTAATGTTCACTCCGTGTGTGTGTGTGTGTGTGTGTGTGTGTGTGACTTGTATGACTTTTCTCCCAAACTGATGTTTCCTATCACCAGACTTCCTTGGATGGTGCCTGCCTTCCCTAATGTGCATGAAACACATTGACTTCCCTATCAAACTAATGCTAGGGATAAATGAGAAATGCCTATTCCCTCCTAAGACTGTAGGTTGGCAAGATGGAATGACCATCCCATATGTCCTTCCTCCTTCCTGCCCAGACCTTGGGAGAGATCTCTGTGGTTTTGGCCTTTGCTGTTTTCATCTCTGTCTTAGAAAATTCCATCAAATGCAGTTTCCCAATATAAAGCTGCTAGTTAGCAATTTGTAAATTCTAAGAAACATTCGCTTTTCCAGCTTTGTTTTTTAGTGTACTGCGTGGCTGGTCTCAGACCAGCTCACAGGAAACATAGAAGGGGAAGGTAGTATGAGTGATGGGTTCCTGCACATTAGCTGAAGCCCTGACCTATCAAACCCCATAGAGCTACAGGGCTGGGTCTGATAAGGCATTTTGTTTTATTTTAAAAAAATATGTTTTTATTGACTTCAGAGAGAGCAAGGGAAAGGAGGAGAGAGATAGAAACATCAATGATGAGAAAAAATCATCAATCGGCTGCCTCCTGCACGCCCCCTACTGGGGACCAAGCCAGCAATCCAGGCATGTGTCCTGACTGGGAATCGAACCATGACTTTCCTGGTTCATGGGTCGACACAACCACTGAGTCACACTGACCAGGCCTGCTAAGACATTTTAAATGTACCTCAAATGTGTCAGGGATGTTGTAAAAGGCAGTGTGCATGGGTGTGTGTGTTATGTGTATGCATGAATGTGTGTATCTGTGTTATAGGTGTATTGAGTGTTCATGCATTATGTGTGCATGTGTGTGTACGTGTGTGTGTTTGTGTGTGGGCCAAACATGTTGAAGGTTCACCATGGAATTTAAGTATACTGTTTTGCCAAAGAGAATCATGTGGATTTTTCCAAGGATGAGCCTGGAATGGGTAATAGAAAAGGGGTGAGTCTTTGCCATTGTTTAAGGACTTAAACAAAATACTTTATAGAACTCAGTGAACAAAATCTTCAAGCTTCACTCAGATGCTACCTAATGGGACTAATATTTCTCCATCTCAGTAGAAGCCTTCCCTTGTCATGTCTGGGCAGAGGGTTATGCCAATGGCACTGGGCAGCAGCCAGCGCCTCCCTTGCGCTTCAGGGAAGGCCACGCAGTGATTCCGCCAGCCTTGCCTGTGAGACAACCCAGGTGCATTCCATTGTGTCTGAAGTTACATCAGAAAAAGCACAACCCACAGGTACAGATAGCGTCATTTATTGTCCAGCTTCCTCCATCAGTGTACACTGGATCTAGCTTATGGTGAGGAGTCAGGAGAACTGGGCTTCTATTTGCATATCTGTGTCTAAGACACATCCGTCCTAAACTGTAACTGTATGTCCACGGCCATGATTTCCTATTTGCTAACATCCTACATTTATTGCCAAGATGAATGAAACACATTCTCTCCTTGCTGGAGAGTCAGCGGCTGTGTGTGCATACTCACCAATGGCGGATGTCTCAGAAAAGGGCTCACCTAGGAGCAGCCCTTCCAAGGATGGGATGTGCTACTGCCATGTTCCATATACCTATGCCGCTTGGAACTAGGCTACTCTGCCCCTGGGTCTTTAACAGGGCCCCCTTCTTTGTGCTGGCTTTGCTGGCTCCCCGATATATGTACATTTATGGTGTGTGGTTACTGTCATTTTGAGGTCATATATACTTTGTTGCAATAGTGAGAATGTGGTAGCAGCCTGGTGTTCGTTCTGCCATGAAGAGCACAGCACAGCGGGGTCCTTTCCCCAGTTCTCTCCTGGAAGCATACTTAACGGGTGCTGGAACATAGACTGGACAGTCAAAATATGCTTGCAGAATAAAGGAATAAGGAACAAATGAATGGAAGTGGACACTTGGCTGAGCAGGAAGAAACCAATATTTGGCAGCAGTTTTGGCTCCTTAGAGAAAAGATGGTGGAGAAATTCTTGACTTCCCATTGGTCCAAATGAGGACACCAGGATCCCACTCCCATTGAGGTCTTTATGAATTTAGGACAGTGGTTCTTCACTCTTTTTGGATCAAAGACCTCTTTGGGGAACGGATGACAACCAGGAACTGCACTGGACATATGTGCATATTTTTGCATATAATTTATTTTTAGGGAGCTCAGAGTCCCAGCCTCCCACGGACTCATTCACAGACCCCAGGTTGAGACCCCATCATTGAGATACACAGAATTTGGTAGTAAAGTGGCAAGTGGGGAGAAAGTACTGAGACTAGGAACTAGGAGACTTCAGTTATAGTCCTGTGTCTGCTTCTAGCTAGCTCTGTGCATGGGATTTCACTTCTCCAGATTTCCCTTTCCTGACGTTAAAAATGAGGGGGTAAGCTTAATTCTACCCAAAGATTCACGTGGTGTCAACACCGCAGAGTGGAAGAGGCTGGCACATTCCACAGGAGCTGCATTCCTTTCACTGAGCTTGCTCTGTGGGCTGCCACCTCTGTACACATGGTTTTCTTTGTACTTTGAAAAGCCTTCTTTCCTCACTGGGTAGGTTCCTCCGAACCCTTGCTGTGCTAATTTTAATCTAACTTGAAAGATTTACACAGAGGCCATCGCTCTCTGGTCCCCTAACTTCCTCTTCCCTGCACAGCGCCCTCAAATGGATAGCCTCATGCTGCCTATTGAGGTGAACGGATTTGAGCCCATTCACTTTCCTCTTTGCCGTCCCCCGGACTGGCATGACACAGAAAGAAACAGTTTTAACCACCATAGGGAGGAACTCTGCAATGGCCGAAGCCATTCTCAGTTTTTTGCCAGCGATTCCAGTAGTACTAATTCAATCTTTTCCATTGTGTCACAGCGTTACCCTGCTTTTCAATAAATGGGAACTTTGTTTTTAAATACCTGGCGCTTTTTCGGTAGCACAAACTTCAAAGCAAATTGCCCAAAAGGAATGTTCAAATGTCTCCAGACAAGCTGGGCATAGTAATTAAGTTGTAAGTGCCCTCCCTTCCCTGCTCCCATCCCGAAGTCCCTGGATTCCGTTCCTTCAAGGGTTGAAATCCAACTCCAACATCTGGAGCTTAAGCCCCCTTTACAATTGCCCTACTGAGTGGTGATCTAGCTGAATTTCAAATGTCCTAAAATGACCAGGACAGCTGACGGCATCTTTCTGTAGCCCTAATCCTGGGCCCAAGTCTACAGAAATCTACTTCTCTGTAGCTGTGCATGTTGAGCCCCACTGTGGAACAGACACATTACAAATAATCATGTCTTCAGTTACTTTTGTACGCTAGGTCTTGCCATGAATGTATCATCTCACTTAATCCTTCCAGTGACTCTGCATCATCACCCAAATGTAGGCTCTCCAAGGGTGGCTGGCTTGATCTGATTTGTTCACTTCTGTCCCAGTCTTGAACAGGATGTAGGTCAGTGATGGCAAACCTATGACACGCGTGTCAGAGGTGACACGCAAACTCATTTTTTTGGTTGATTTTTCTTTGTTAAATGGCACTTAAATATATAAAATAAATATCAAAAATATAAATCTTTGTTTTACTATGGTTGCAGATACCAAAAAATTTCTATATGTGACACGGCACCAGAGTTAAGTTAGGGTTTTTCAAAATGCTGACACGCTGAGCTCAAAAGGTTCGCCATCACTGACCTAGGTGATATTAGGCACTCAGTAAGGATTTGCTGGATTTAAAGATAATGACAGTCATTATCCCCATTTTACAGACGAGAAAGCAGAGAGTCACAGACACTGCTACAAGCTGCAGGACTACTTTAATAGGATCCGAAGGAATAAAGCCATTGGGAAGAGGGTACCATTTGTGTCCAAAAGGCTCTGCCTCTTGCCAAACCCCCAAGGTGGCTGCCCAGCCCACCTGTTGTTGAGATAGACACAGCTGGGGCTGGAGGAAAGTGGTGTTAGGGTCCAAGAATACCACTTAGAACAGTTGGGTGGTGGTTAGTTACAATGAAAGGGTCATCAAGGGCCGTGTATAGAGCAGTATATTGCATACATAACTGCAGCCATGGAGGATGGTTTCGGATTATTTCACTTTTCATTGAAAATTGAAGGGGTAAAAGTGGTAGGAAAGGTGAGAACAAGACAGCCAAACACAAACACCACAAACCAAACCACAGCAAAACAAAAGCCAGAAAACCTCCAACCCCAAAACCAAACCAGGACGAAACGTACGAGCTGGAACAATGGAGAGGGAGTTTCATGAGGGTTTGTCTTGTTTTCTGTGGAACACATGTAGTCCTTTTAGCCTGAGGAGCCCTTATGCTACGTATTGGACCATTGCTAAACAATAATGCCCCATTTCAAGTATCATTTTCTGTCTTGCAAAACCCAAGTGTCTTGGGAATTTATGTCTTCTGCTGAGAGAATATAATCCTTACCCTGACTTTTTTTTTTTCCTTATTAGTGGCCAAGAAAGCCCAAGTATCACAGTTTTTTAAAAGTTGACCAGGAGAAATGTTTGTGATGAATGGAATATTTTCTTTGGTAAACAAACACCAACTCAAAACCAACCAAATGAGTTTCTTTGGTAAAGTGAATATTAACGCCTTGGTTGGAATTAATTGAAAACTAAAACTTTTCCAAGTGTTTGCTAGGGTCGTTCTTTCCCTCTTTATAGCAATTGAAAAAGTAAAACTTCATGAAGTAAAGACAAATTTTATATGGATGTGATTTTGAGTTACTTCTAAAGTGTCTTCTCCATGGTGGGGTTAAGCTGGGGCTAAACCAATGCTGTCAGAGCAATAATCAATAATCATTATTAACAATTAAATAATGATCTAACAATAAATAATCGGTAATAAATCTTGGCATGCAGAGTCCCCCAGTAAAAAAAAAGAAAAGTCATTCCACAGTCAGAATTTCATAAGCCTTGATTTCAAGTGTTGAAAAGAGAAGTTGATAAGGTTGAAAAGTCCCTTCATTTAAAAGTACATTATCCCAAGGAATACAGAGTCTCAATCCAGTTGGAAAACTGTCGTAAAACAAAGTTCCACAGTAAGTCCTTCCGGTTGACCACATTGAATGATTAAATTCTCAACAAAATCCGCTTAATCGGTGAGTGCGTCGTATCAGTTTTGTGGAGTCGTTTGAACCCGAGGTGCTCCACGTGGCCGACACTAAATCCATGGCTGATTTAGAACACACTGTTCAGAAAATGATTTAGCAACATATGATTTAAGAATAAAAGCAATCCCCTCTTCAGCCGTGTTTGATAAATAATAGCCTTGTCGCAGGCCCCTTGGAGAGAGAATTGATCGCAGATCTATTATGTGAACTTGCCCTTTTTTGAGGACTGTGTTTGTCCTCAGATTAAAGCTCATTATCTTCTAGTTGAGCACATACCATGCTGGTATGATCGCTTTGTGTGTCTGCAGGAGAGATTGGACAAGTGTGTAATGGACTAGTGATGATCCCCTGCACATGTATTTACAGCTGTGTGAACAACAGTACATGAAATAGAAAACACAGGTTTGCACTTGGTGGAATACATCTGAATCATTTGGGCATTTTTGCTGTTTGGAAAGACAGTGGCAAATCTAAATCCCAAACAATTACCCAGACGTTAAAAAAAAAAAAAAAGCCTGCCCTGTGGCCAACAAAGTCCCGTGTTCCTTCCTTGGAAATGTACTTTGAAGGGAGTAATAGCCCTCTTATGAGAAAATCTAAAATTGGCCTGCCCTGTCTTAGACATGCTAAAATGATAGAAACCCTCTAGTGGTGTGACCCTGGGTGAGTCGCTTTATCCTCCTAGGTCTCAGTTTCCTCCTCTGTGGAGGATGGGAAAGTTGCACAGTACATCCGCTAAAGTTCAAAAAGGTAAGGTGCTTTTGGGAAATGCTTATCACTATAGATGTCTAAGTAAGCTACATCTCTAAAAGGGAAAAAACACTGTAGACAGTTGCCTCAAATGTGACCAGCTTTTAGCTTAATTTGTACAGACTTAAAGAAACGCAGGGGTCTGGGGCAACATACATAGCCTCTGCAGATCAAACCTTTTCTGTTTAGATCCTGCAGATACTGCAAGTCAACAGTATAAGCATCTAGGCTCATTGACGTGCAGACGGGCCATGCGATGAAGTAGACGGGCAGTAACGAAGGCTTGGGGCGGGGCAGGAAGATGAAAGTGCAGCCAGTTTAGCAGGAAAGTGTGACTGTCATCATTGATAGATTTATATCAGAGATTACATCTTCCGGCCATTCCATCTATCTCCCTTTCCATTCTGTATCTCCCTGCCTGCGCTTTCTCGAAGTTTCTCAGCTTCAGGACTTGCGCCCACCAAAGCACCTTGTGTCCTCCGGGTCTCTGAACAGGCATGTCTCCTGGCGCAGGCGCACTGGCACTACAGTTTGGAGGCTATGGCAGATAAGCATCTCAGTGTTCCTTTCTCCTTCCTTAGCTAGGCGTGGGCAGGTTTTGTTTCTGGGCATCCACGCACAAAATGCATGCAGGGCCAGACCACGAACAGCTGTACCAGCTGGCCATTTTTTTCTTAAAATGGAAACACTGTCCCTGGGTTCAAGTAGACACCTGCTTGTCCTCCGTCGTGCCAGGTATTTGGGTTTGGCTCTGTGGTTTTGGGTACTCAGAGCCTCCTGCCAAGAGCTGTAACTAATAAAGCAGATCCATTTGGTGACAAGCAACAGGATATTCCAAAATAGAATCGCCCAACTCTGCATTGCTGGAGCTGTCACTGGTTTAAAGGTATAGTAACTGAACCAGACAAATGTGAAAATAGGATCAATTCATTCTACACAACAAAACTGCCTCATCTGGGGGAATTGAGAGGTGACTCGATTTCAGCCCCTGGTGATGGCTACTCCACCATGTGTCTGCTTCTGAAGGTCTGGCTTGCTTTTGCTGGCCAGAGCTTTCACAAGCATCTCCTTGGGGTGTCGGGGAGCTAGATGAGATGACTGAAACCTCAAACCACAGAGCCTGCCTGGAGCTACTGCTCTGCAGAAGTTCTGGAAGCCTTACTGTTTGAACAATGCTTAAAGCTATTTCTGCCTTGGCAGCTGACCTTTCAATCAGTAGGTTTTTGTCACAATACCAGCAACATCTGCAGTGTGAATAAAATGGGATTCTGCTTGCTCTTAAGCTTTCTTCTATCTGATCTTAGTTTAGGAGACTATAAGTCTCCATGTGTGTGTGTGTGTGTGTGTGTGTGTGTGTGTGTGTAAAGTCTTTCTGATAACAACCTTTTGTTTAAAAGGTTGAAAATATGCAATGCCCATTTCCCCCCCTTGTCCTTTACTTTCTTTTGGCAATCAATGCCTGTTTCTTACCCTTACAAAAGAAAGAAAAACTCTAAATCTGTTTCATTAGCATCATCGCTTTGCTCTTCGTAAGACCTAGGGTGAAAATATAACAAGCAGACACTCTCACACTGTTGTGATCTGGTCAACCACTCGGGTACTATCCATATCCACCATTTCGACACACTCAATTTCCTCCCGGTTTTCAGGATTTTTCTTATCTTTCCTTTTTTTCTTAGAGGGTGGCAGGAAAGTCAGTATCACAGGTAAAATGGCAAAGCAGTGAAAGAAGGTGACAAATGCTATTAAAAACAAGCACCTGAACAGTGTACAGGTCAGATTTGAAGGCACAGCTGCGAGAGGAATCAGACCAACAAGATAGCAGAGGTAGCTCTGTAAAATAGCTACCCCGTGCACTTCCAGGGCATTTTTTACCCATTTAGTTCTTGTGAGGTCCTTGCCAAGAACAAATGTGGATAACAGTGGAGCACAATTGTCAATTGTGTAGTTAATTCCATAAATTAAGCATAGCACGGAAATGCAGTCTAGTTCGACTTTCCATAAGGTCATGAAACCTACAACTCCAAACTCCACGGACACGACCGTTAGAGTGAGCCAGACATTAATCAGGGAATCTGCCACCAGGAATGACGAGAAGAAGAGCAGGAACAAAGCACTGATGCAGGAGTTGTGCAGGGGGGCGCCCAGAGAGGAGGCATATCGATCCATGTACACGAAGGATGGATTGAAAACAATGAACTTCACCTTGGAGGTGACAGAAAGTCTCCTCAGGGTCTCCAGGAGATCGTAGAGTTCTTCTCTGTTGGTTTCCATGGTCTTAGCCACCAAAAACATTCTGGAGGCCACTACGTCGAACTCATCGTACTTTTTAGAGAAGATGATGTCCTCTTGAAAATGCGAATATTGGGGGGCTTTCAGAAAGGAGTTCCTCAACATGTCTGTGAAGTTTTTCTTAGGCAAGCCAGTGGACACATTGAGTTTCCGAAGGTAATTTAAATAGCTCTCAAACCAGGATATCCGAACAAACCCCTTGGTGTATTCCAGGACATCTTCTTGGACACTAGTGTTCCAGTATTCGATGGACTCATATATGTAGAACCCAATCACTGGACTATAGTTGCTGAAGTACTTTTGCTGGGCAGTAGTGTACTCAATGGTTTGTGTCGCAGTCGCTACGATGTTACTAAGGTCTGACCCTTCACTGACCTGCAGATAGCCCATTAAGGCAAAGGAAATATAAATAAGGTAAAAGAGAACTACAAAAGGCTTGACATAGGTGTTGGTTATCCAGTCACAGTAATAGCGTTTGAGGAAACATACCAACAGGTGACTCTCATAAGTGTTTGCTTCCTCACCGTCACTTGTGTCCTCGCTGAATCTGGCTGTCAGGAGGAACCTGTACCATGCCGGCTTCTCCTGCAATACATCGGGCTTTGGGACTTTTCGACAGAAGATACTATGCTGGTAATTGTTTTCTATGTAGCCAGTGAATACCAGGCTGGAACCATAAAATGACAGTACATAGAGGTAGTTGAAAAGGATTGCAATACAGGAATTGCAGCAGAAGATTCTGGCTGCCTCAATGTTCGTGAAAGGGCTGGCCCCTATGCCAAAGGTGACCAGGTACATGGCAGTGGTGAGAGAAAAGGAGAGCATGGAGTCGGCATAGACCTCTGCAGTTCTCTCTTTAACGTGTTGGTCTTCTCTAGTTTTTCTCCAGGAGGATAACATTTCAAAAGTCCCATATAATCCATGACCTGAGGGGGCAGAAAAAGACCAGATCAAAAGTTTGAAAGATGGATCTCTTTAAAGAGGGGAACCAGCTTGGTTATGGGCAACTTACTGGGTCAGGGGAAGTAGAACCAGCCCTAGTGTGACCAGTGTCAAGTAAATGCCAATGACTTCTCCGGTGGAGAGAGAGGCCTGTTCTTGGGTGAATCAGAAATGTTAATGGCTCGTCAAAGGGCAGCCAGAAGAGCTAAGATCTTTGTGCTCCCTCCTGGCTTAAGAGAACTGGGTGGATTTTTGCTAATGAAAATACATCCTGCATATCAGATATTTACATTACGATTCCTAATAGTAGCAAAATTACAGTTATGAAGTAGCAACGAAAATAATTTTATGGTTGGGAGTCACCACAACATGAGGAACTGTATTAAAGGGTCGCGGCATTAGGAACGTTGAGAACCACTGGCCTAGAGAAAACTGAGTAGACTTGGGCCTATGTCTCTTGGGGATTGTGTAGAGCGACAGTTTAAAGTTGTTGGTGTAGTTTGCAGAGTATCTGTTTCCCTTGGTTGGTGGGACACACCAGAGGAGATGCCTAGTCTATCATTTTGCTTGTCATCCCCACAAAGCTGGCTGGAGGTCAGCACAGAGGAAGGCAGTGGGCAGAGGGTCCTGAGTTACATCTCATCATCTCATTTAAGTCTGGCCAAGTGGAGGGCTTTAGGGAGAAGGAGGCACTGTATTTACTTTGAGCATTGACAGGAACTTAAATCACATCCTCTTTTATGTTTCCTTCCCTAAATATCAGTGCAGGAAGCAATAAATCTGAGAGACAGACGGAAGCAAACACGGTAGGAACAAGTCTGAATGAGTAGGAAAAATGAAAGAAGGCACAGAGTCATATGAACTCCCCCTGCAGTTGATCAAAATCAAATCTGTAATACTTTCAACAATAAGGAATTTAACAAAAGAAAATTTAGGTTGAAAGTTTATGGCTTGTATTTGGTCTCCAGGAATCTGTTTGACCAAGTTTTGTTATTCAAAGATGATGAATCAAGCAGGTGGTGACTTCTGGCCTCTCAGCATTATTTGGCAATGGCCTCTGAGGGAGACATCAAGATTAGTGACCTCTTTGCTTAAATCCACAGCGCCTTTGCCTCCTGGGTTAGCATTCCAGTAATGCTGGAATAGTAGAGGCCCATGTTCTCACTCCATTCTACTGTCGGAGACCAGATGTAGCTGGACTTCTCTCACCTCTCTTGGTTGGAGCCAGGCACTTCCCCAATGGGCCTCCCATCAATGCATCAATGTGACCCATCGTGTTTTTCAGTAACCCCCTGTCTTGGCACCGGCATCAACAGATCTCATTTTCTGCTTCTCCACCTTGGCATATTCAATCCCATTATTGAGGATAATAAAATCTTTACCCTGTGGTACAATAGTCTTGTTTTTAAAAAGGAATTTAAAATCTCCAGCCAAGCGTAATGCTGAGGGAAGTGAGTCACTGTGATGTTGTGTATACAATAAAACTGAGCGCACGTCTTCCCTCGTGCCCAGGCTGGTATTTATAGCCTTCTTGTGAAATCTTGGCCTCAAACCCGAATGCCCATTTGATAGTTATTACATAGGCCTGTTTCCTCAGAGGGACTTGGCATTTATCTTAATTTACTAGCCATCGTTTTACAGCCACTTTTCGAGGTCAGGTCAAAATTGTCAATTTGATAACTAGCTCTGTGGCCCCTATTAAATTGGAGGCACCTAAACTCTCCGTACATGAAGCAAAAAATGCCCTTGTTGCCTGGCAGGCTGTTGTTAATTATGTTTTAGGTAGCTAACAGCAAGTCTCAGGAGGGAAAACTGGTAAGTCTATTTCCACTGTGTTGCCAGGAAGGACCAACTGACCTTTGGTTAAAAGCAACGTATCACTTGACAATGAAGGTAAAGGAGGGTTAATATCTCTGAGGTGTCTGCACCCCGGGGAAATAGTATTGACAATTTCATCTAGAGCCACGTAAACTAAGTTCCAATGGGCAAAACAATTTAGCGTTTCACTGAAAATGGCAAATGGAAGTTTTTTTTACAGTATTTACTTGTTAGAAACAAACAAAAAGTTTTAAAACAGGGCTTTCATACTGAATCATTAAATATGGTAAGAAAATAAGGATGCATATAGAAGGATTTTAATCAGCCATATAGTAGAATTTAAATGAAATCTGTTTCACACTCCTTTCTTAAATTTGGTGTAATATTTTATAACTAGAGGCCTGGTGCACGAAATCCGTGCACTGGGTGGGGGTGGGGGTCCCTCAGCCGGCAGTCAGACATCCCTCTCATAGTCCGGGGCTCTTGCAGTCTGGGACCCCTTGCTCCTTACCACCCATCTGCAGCAGAGGCAGGAGAGGCTCCCACCACTGCCACTGCGCTTGCCAGCCATGAGCCTGGCTTCTGAGAGCAGGGGCGGTGGCGGGAGCTTCTCCCGCCTCTGAGGCAGTGCTCAAGAACAGCAAGCCTGGCTTCTAGCTGAACAACGCTCCCACAGGGGCAGCACACTGACCACCAGCGGCAGCTCCTGCATCGAGCATCTGCCCCCTGGTGATCAGTGCATGTCATAGCGACCTGCCATCTGGTCATTTTGCATATTAGCCTTTTATTATATAGGATGATATTACCTGACCCTGATGGGAAGCTACAACAAGAATTCATTTCTTACCTTGCCATTGAATAATCTTAGAAGCTAATTGAGAAAAGATATTTGCATTAACAGAGCTATTAGGTAAAAAGGGTGGTGCTGGAGGGTCCAGAATGAAAATAAATTCAAGGAAAAGTAGAAGTAGGCTATTTGCTTGTCTCTTGTGTTCTGTTGCTACATTTTAAATGCCTTGTCCTATAGTTTGGTTATTTTTATTGTATTTTAACTATTTTCACACATGCTCTGGGGTCTGAGGGCAATTCCAGAGAGAATTCTGATTTTATTTTTAGGCTTTTGGAAACTATGCCTTTCCTTTGTTCCTCTTGCGACAGGGATGTGCATGCAGATACTCATAGAGGCCAGCAAAGGGATCCCTGAGAAAGAATCTGTTCTACTGATCCCTCAGCATTGGTTGCTAGCTCTCATTTGCCTTGCCCCTACCCATTCCTGATAGGCTAGGACTGTTGTTTCTCAAGCCACACCTCACCAACAGATGCCTTTACCTTAAACCCAGACCTGGAGTTGTGCAGTATCTTCACAGAGCTCTTTGGTTTTCAGGAACAGCTGCCTACACCATAACCAGGCCTCCTTCCCAAAGCTCAGTCAATCAGGGGAGGGATGAGTGCCAACAGAGCTGCCTCCCTAGGATTAACAGCCTGGAGTGCCTAGCTGGCACTAGACCTGATTCGCAGCTCGATATTGATGTTGAAGAGGTCAATTTATGACCCTAAAGCAGAGCTGAACTGTAGGGCCCCTGTTTCCTGGCCTCTACTCAAGGGGAGACATTCCCAGAGCCTTGGGACATGAAGAGTGCCCTGCACCCTGGGATGCTGGTCTGCCCATAATGATAGCCACATTCCCTTTGGTTTTGACTTTCAAGGGTATCCTTTGAAATGCACCCCTCTCCCTGGAACACTGAGCTACCAAAGCAGCTTCCCTTCGATCTGGGGAATGGGACAGAGAATAGAGATGAGGAGGCCGTGAAGAGGAAATCATAAGCAGGTGGATTTTGCAGGGAGAAGACTCCTTCATACTTTTCCCTCCAGCCTTGTCTTTTATAATCACTTCCGAACGTGGAAACTAAGGAAAGGCAGGGAAGAAAGAGTTCGGTAGGCTCGGTCCCTCCCCACTTTCCTCTCTCGGCAGTTGCCTCCCTTCTTCAGCATCACCATCACCCATCACTCTCTTAATTTGGGGGGCTGGGGTCCGGCAAGCAGGACTCTGAGGCGATGTCGGCGAACAGATACTGCATGTGGATTGAAGAGACTTTTCAGAGGTTTGGCTATTGTTTTCCCCATATTGCAAAGGTGCTTTAGAAACAAAAGTATTGCTCTCTGCTCTGAACTCTAGTTATTAAATTTTCTCTATGAACTCAGAGCGTTCCTATTACATCTGACCAAGGGGCCTATGTCATTGGCACAAAGCATCGCTTTGGCATGGGACCATTTTCCGTCTCCAGTGTTCACGAGGACTCCCGGGTAGCAGTGTTCATGCGGGAAGCTACCTAACAGGAAGTTCCAAAGAGATTTAGCCCTTGGTGACCAAGACCCTGCTGTGGTAATGGGAGGCAGGGCTCATCATCAGAGGGGCAGCTCCATGGCTGGAAACTGTATCATCGTCAGCATGCCAGGAACTGACCAATCTCCCAGACCATTCCCTCTTACAGTCACAGCATGTAAGCCCGTGAACAGTTGCCAAAGGGAACTGTTAAACAACACACACGGATGCTATCACATTCTGAAGATAAAGAAGCCCTTAAAGTATTCACTTGTCTTCTCAAAGTACATTCAAGCTATTTCTTTCTCTTTTGATTCCATTTCACGGCTGTAGAGTTACATGCATATCAGTGTGTGTCAAGACACACACACAGGTCCAAGTTCTAATTATTCACGAGTGAATGCTTTGAAGGCACAGTGGGCTGTTAGCCAGGCTCCAGGACAAGGACAATAGAGCTGGCTCTTCACCAGTGTTCAGACACAGTTTGTACCAGGAGTGCAATTGAAATTTTATTAGCAGCAGACTTTGGGGTTGTCATCTAGTAAACTCAGATACTGAAGGGTTTAGGCTGATCATTTTTCTTTTTCCCCAAAGAATTTTATATCTTTATATGCAGTTAACGTTCAGGCTTTGGAGCCAACGAAGAGGAAAAGTAACACAGGTGATAAATAACATGAATGGCAGCAAACTTCCAACGGGCTAATCCTGAAGCCATTTAGGGTGAGCCTCTGGAACCTCAGATTAAATCTCCCTCTAGTCCAGCCCTTTTCTGGGTAAGAATTAACCCAACTTCACCCAGTAGATCTACTTCTGGGAAGTTACTCAGAAAGTGAATCATATTTTAAATGTAGTTGATGGCTTTGCTATCACGGGCAATCTGGGTGATTTGGATTTTTTATTTTTATTTTTTTGTCCTTGAACAATCACGGGCAAATTGATCTATTTTGTGCATGTGGCTTTTGTAAGGCAGATTTTTCTTTAGGCCCAGATTCTCCCACCTTCCCCAGCACACATAGGCAGAGGCTGACACCTGTAGGCACACCTCACATTTTAACCCTTTCCATACTGGCTGGGTTTCCTCACCCTGACTTCCTAAAAGTAAGCAATAGCTGAAAAGATGAGGAGGTGAAATGGGATAGTTTGCTGATGGATGATCTTCGGTTTCAATGTGAAATTTTTTCATACTAGGAAACAGTGGAGCCAAACCTCATATATGGAAGTAAAAGGACTGCATTCTTCTAGAAAAGCCACAGAGTATAAGGACTGCATGAGCAAAATCCACTTAAGACATATTTTATTCTTAGATGAGCTTGACTAAGTAGCTCATGTTTATAAAATGCTTTTCTTTGACTGACACCCACATAAATTTATGATTTTTGTGTGTTTTTTTTGAGAAGAAATTTAAAGTGTAGGTATGTCTGGGTTGAGTAACATCTATTTTCAGGGGGAAGTTCACTAACTGGGTTACATTTACACTTTGCCAGTTATAAACATTTACTTTCTATGCCGAATTGTTTGGTTTATCACAGCCTGTTTTGTCTCACAGTTAAGAGTGAGAGTAAAGGTCTACTCTGCTTAAGTTAAGACGGATGCTCACAGCAGGATGAACACACACATCTTATTCTTTTTACCGGAGACCGGTCATATTTTCAAAATTCTGATCACAGTGCTGGGTTTTTATCTGAGAAATGATTTTCCTTCACTAAGAAGCTGCAAATAAGAGTCCAAGAAATGACTTTGCTAATAGCTCTTCCTTATTTAAAGATATTTAGATACTGAGTGTGTGCAGCATTATATAAAATTGGTGTGTACAAATGTGGCCCATAATATATGCTATGGTCATTGTGAAGACATATGTAAATTATAAATATATGTATATGTAGCTTATCCTATTCAAACATATTTTATATATTTACATATAAAATGTGTGAATATATACTATATAGTATATAGATAAACATAGTATTTGTATTCAAACATTCAACCCATATACACTACATAATATATGTTATAAAGACATAAATGCATCTGTATACACACAACCTAAAGTTATTGCATAATAAATTGTATCATATATGATAGCTAATGTGATATATAATATATATTATGCAACCAGCTTATACACACCCACACCCACGATGAATAGCAGACTGATGTGAAATTTATTTTTCTGGTAAGGAAGAGAAATGCTAGTGTTGCTACATCAATCAACGCAGAGAAGGAGCTAGATTCCCTTTCTTAGGTTCCGTCTACATTTTGGCTCTTGCCTGGTGAAATAGCCTCTATGTCAGTGGTTCTCAACCTTCCTAATGCCGCGACCCTTTAATACAGTTCCTCATGTTGTGGTGACCCCCAATTTCATGGTTACAAATTGAACAATTAAAGCATAGTGATTCATCACAAAAACAACGTGTAATTATATATGTGTTTTCCGATGGTCTTAGGCGACCCCTGTGAAAGGGTCGTTCGACCCTCAAAGCGGTAGCGACCCGCAGGTTGAGAACCGCTGCTCTATGTGAAATGCAGGGTTGCCTTAACAATGACTGTGAATCTACTTGCATGGTGAACTCCTGTAGACCCATGTGGTGAAGACTACCTAGCCCAGCAGTGACTTGCTGAGATGTTAGTCCAAATGCAACACCACCTCATAGTTTAATTTTTACCAGCTTAGTGTCCTGATGTTGTACCCTACTGCCTGACCTTCGTAGAATCTGCAACTCTCCCGTTCCCTAAAGTAGGTGGCTAGGCCACCCAGAGTGTACTTAAGGAGACCCGACCCGGGGCAAAAAGGTGGCGCTCTTGCATTCCTCTACGTAACTGAGCTCTGTCTTCCTAGACCTGCAACCCCAATCTTGTTCTTGGCTTCCTTTATGGTTAAGAATAGAACAATAAATTGTATTTTGTTCAAACCTATTTCTCCCCACCTACCCCTTACTGTAATAGGATTTGGTAGAGCATGAGAATAAGAAGCTGAGAACTAGCCACAAACTAGATTACATAATCTCCTTGTAAATGAGTCCCACAATAACCAGAGACCATTACAAATAAGGTTTTCAGGGAAAAACAATTGAAAATATTGTATGAAATTACTCTTCTTCCCAATCAGATATAAACAAACATGGGAACCACAAAACCTCTATAGCCTGGCGGGCATGGCTCAGTGGTTGAGCGTTGACATATGAACCAGGAGTTCCAGGTCAGGGCACATGCCCGGGGTTGTGGGCTCAATCCCCAGTGTGGGGCGTGCAGGAGGCAGCCAATCAATGATTATCTCTCATCATTGATGTTTCTTTCTCTCTCTCCCTGCCCCTTTCTCTCTGAAATAAATAAAAAAATATAAAAAAACCCTCTGTAAACCAGCTTTTTCCTAGAATCTACTGAACCTATTAGTGATTTATCTCTAAGCAGACTATTTCCAGAACTCTCTATTTTACCGTGTAGATTGTCATATTGTTGCAACAATGGACTTCTACAATAATGTGTTAGGTTGAACCACAAGAAAGTATTGCTTTTGTAGTTCAAAGATGGTTGGATATTGGTGTCAATTTTATAGGTCAAAAATAGTTGAATATTGGCAATATCATATGGTTTGGGCTTTATTATTTTAATCTGGCGGATTCCTGCCCTTCCCCCAGTTTCTCATGATTTTAGGAATATACCAGAATACTCATCAAGAAAGCAAAACCTTTCAGGTGTGCTTATGTTTAAGAGCAAAGATTACTGAGTTGCAATTTCTCATTTAGAACTACATTGCTTGCATAAGAACTTTTACCCCTTTATAAGACTGAGCTCCATATACTACATCATATTCTAGGTGGCACCAAATTACAACAAATTCTTGGAGAACTGAACTCGATCTTCTAGTTTCTGCTAAACAAATAATCTTAGAATGTATTTCTGAAAGAAGCCAAACATCCCTGCTATTATTTTCCTCCTAGCACTTAATCACATTCTTTCTTCCTTTCCCATCCTTGAATATGAGTGGCCTGGCTGTGTTATTCAGAAGGAAGAGGATCTGGCATTTGACCTTCTCAAAATCCTAAACATTTGAAATGACTTGAAAAATATTTTTCTTGAAGAACATTTTTGTCTCATCTGATCTTCACCACTCTTGTATCTTGGTAAATGCAAAGCAACCATTTTAAATGAGATGAACTAATACCCAAACTACCTTCTGTACAACCTCAATTCTCCCCTTTAAGTTGGTCAGTATATACATGCAGCAACCCCCCTTCCAGACGAAGAAGGAAGAAAACCTTCCTCCTGTTCCCTTCTATCTCGAGCATTCCTTTCCTTTCCTTATTTGTGTCGGATCAGCAAATCTGTGGAAATATTAAGCCCGTAAGGAGCGCTTACATCTACAAAACCTATGCTAATTTCTTAGACCACACACAACTGCAGGACAGTGATGTAAATCCTCATCCTTTAAAGGAAATTCCATAATGGGTCAAAATGATGACTGTCTTATGTTTTCAAGTGCCAGTTCAAATATCTTAATACCTGATATGAATATAATTTGGAAATATAAGCTATTACTGTATGCATAAGGGCTATGGATGAAATAAACTCCTGTCCAAATTATAGTAACTAAAAGATGTTAATGAGCATGTATAATACTGTAGACCTTTAAGGATTTTGGCTCTAAATAAACTGATCTGAGTCATATGGACAGGGGTTTTGCCAGAAGTGGGATTGTCTAATATGCATGCTGCTGATTAAAAACATTCTAAATCATGATGTATCTGCTTACATCATTGCCAAAATGATTCATCTGTGTAGGATATATTCTTATTGCCAGAGATGTCACGTACCGTCTTGGCTAGAAACACACAGTCATATCCCATGATGGTGAACTCTCAGAGTTTATCCAAATTCTTTCTTATTCTGGAATTTTGTCAGGTTAACACTGCTTGACACACGTGGTCTTAAAATTTTCCATTCTAAATCTACTGCCATTTTGGTATTTGGCTGTGTCTGGCCTTATGTGACCGACATTACACTGAGAATGTTTAGTTTCTTGAATCTATCACATTGTAGACCTATTGTCAGCTAAGGAAATGTCTATATTAGAGACTTTTTCTGAGATTCTTTTCCTTCTAAATGAGGCCATATATTTTTAAATTTTTATTTGATATTGTATTGAGGTAACATAAAAAATCAAGAAGTTTTGCTTAAATCTGTTTAGGTTAAGCATAGTCATTTTGTGTCATAGACAGGCAATTTAAAAAACCAGATAGTTTTTGACTCAGTGCAAAACCCTTAGGACTGTATTTCTTCTTGGTCATTTGAAATATTTATTGGCATTTAAAGATTGGTCATCAAAAAACGGAATTTAACATTGGCCCTGAATACATTGTCATACGTGCTATTGCTTGTATTTTATTCAATCTCGGAGAATGAAGAGTTTATCTGAGGAATACAGAAGGGCAACAACCATCCTAAATCAGGCACTGTTGGCTTTATGAGCATATTAAGCACCCATTACATGGCGCAAAGTATTTATTGCAAATGAGCCTTAGCTACTAAAATGCATAGCTTCCTCTCATGATGTGACTAAGTCATTTGCGACCTCTTTGGACTGAAAATGTACAGAAAGGTTGCATACTGACTGTCAGCAGGGAACACTGCCATCCAATCAGTGCCTGTAACATTCCTCACAAATTGCAAACAAGCGAGTATTGGGCCCCTGCAGCGCTGGGTCTCTTTCATTGCAAATGCCAGCTCTTTCTGAATTGAACTTGGACGTGAAGTTCAGTGATACTCGGTCTCTGCAGGGCCGTGACGCTACTATTTCTGGATTTGTTTTTCAAAGACACTCCCCTGTTAACAGCATCTTTCCATCTCTTACATCCTTCTCTGCCTCAGAACTATCTGGTCTATGCCTTTCTGTGTTGACCTTTACTTACAATATTTAAAATCTCTCTAAAAAGTACAAATGGAAGTTTTAAGAAATTGTCAGTGTTATAATTGTTTTGCCTAATGAAATTAATTTAATGAAGTTTTGAATATTTAATGTCATTTGCTTAGTGAAATAGATTTTTTAGTGAAATTAATTTGAAGAAGTTTTGAATATTACTATTTTAATATCAATATTAAGGAGCACTAAATATTGTAATTTTATCTTACTGAGTGCAATTAGTTTTTAGGGAGGTTGTGTGTGTGTTGGCTGTTGTCATTTTTTTATTTGACAATCTAAGGGGAAAGAGGTCAGTGCCCTGGACTCAGTAAGGTTCGGGAGTTTTAAATATTGTATCATACTTTGAACTCACTGGTAACTACCTAGAGTTTCATAAAACCAGAGACAATAGCCCCTTTTCCAGCCCTTTTTCTTCACCTTAAGAACCTTACTGTCTCCCTTCAGTTCCCCACTCTTTTCTTATTCCCATTTATCCCCACCCACTAGCCCCCACAAAAATAATCACAACAAAAACCACTATTTTTAAAACGAAAGCTAAAAAAAACAACCCCAGCCTGTGACTAAGCATGAGCAAAACATCTGAATTTAAATCTTGACTCAAGCCTCTGTGGAAGCTACAAATACCCAGTCCTTACTCACTCTTCAAGAAGCCACCCTGTAGACCACCGTATACCCACATCGTCTGGGTGTTATTTTAAAGAGACAAATGAAGCTGCCTTCTTAACAGATTGGAGTCAGGAGGAAGCGTAGCAGCCTCCTTCTCTGTTGTGTTCAGCAGTGATAAGTAAATGGAGCTGGTAGGGCCACAGCTTGCTCAGTCTCTTCACAGTGCCTCACTTTCCCACAGAGGCTACTAATGGATGTTCCTAGCCTTGGTCTAAACTCCTGCAGCCGCGGAGCAGTGAGGCCAGCAGGCCATTCGGTGGCCTTGCAGCCCCGCCAGCCCTGCTTTTCACTTAACCAACCATAACGCGGCTGAGATTTCCCAAGGAAATTCTTTTCTCTTCAGCTACCCCCAACAGGGCAAAAGGCCCACTCCATCATACTTATTTCTCAGTCAACGAAAAATGCCAATTTG
Organism: Myotis davidii; assembly: GCF_000327345.1. Classification (NCBI taxonomy): domain Eukaryota; kingdom Metazoa; phylum Chordata; class Mammalia; order Chiroptera; family Vespertilionidae; genus Myotis; species Myotis davidii. Next base: position 335,132 of record NW_006300361.1, on the reverse strand, counting down.
TTTGTCATCTGATTCCCAATATTTTAATTTTGCTAAAGGAATTGATGAGAAGCTGCCAGAGAAAAGGGGGGAAGCGAACCATCTGAATCCTGGCCCACAGGACTCTGCCATCAGGCTTGCTGGGCATGCCATCTTCAAGACCAGATGGACAGAGTCACTGATGTTATGTTATGACCACTATGCCTTTGTCTTTTATTTGTTTTTTGTGTTTTTTTTAAAATATATTTTTATTGATTTCAGAGAGGAAGGGACACGGAGAGAGTCAATGCTCGACCACTGAGGCACAGCGGCCAGGCACTATGCCTTTGTTTTGAGCATTATCTTTATCAGGAAATTCCTGCAGCCTCCATGAATAGAGTGGGATTCTTACACCATCATTTAAAAAAAATTTTTTTTATTGATTTCAGAGAGGAAGGGAGAGGGAGAGAGAGATAGAAACATCAATGATGAGAGAATCATTGATCGGCTGCCTCCTGCACATCCCCTACTGGGGATCAAGCCCACAACCCAGGCATATGCCCTTGGCTGGAATCGAACCTGGGACCCTTCAGTTTGCAGGCAAATGCTCTACCTACTGAGTCAAACCAGCCAGGGCTCTTACACCATCATTTTGAAACATTCTCCTGAGTTCACAGCAAGGACAGGAAAAGTTTCCTTCTATTTATGTCTCACTTGTTGCTTTTAAAATCCTTGTACGTTTACTTATGTCCTTTTGTGTGATGTTCACATCCACTCTATCTAGAGGGTAGGGAAAATGAGGGTGGCAGACACTGTCAGTGCTCAACCCACATGCCCTCCTGTTTACCATTCTAAAAGTCAAGGAAGGCTTCCTACCGCAAATACCCGTGACCAGAGGGATTTCTCTAGCTGTAGGAATGTGCTGGGTCTTCCCTGTAAAGAGCTTGGCTGTTAACGACCCTGGGAGAGCCTTGATGAGTCATGCACAGGGCTTCTGGGGACACAGCCCAGCTCCCAGCTTCCTCACTCCTGAAGGAGGTCCTCTCTGCCTAGTGTCCTCTGAGGTCTCTCTCTCAAAGGTCCCCAGTGGGATTGAGCCACAGATGCCCGCAGCAGGAACCTGTTCATTCACATGCCCTGAATTGTCTTCCTACTCTGTCTCAGGTTCTCATTCCCACACTGGGGCTTCCTGGGCTCACCTCCCAAATAAATGACTTGTATCTAAACCCTTGTCTCACAGTCTGTTTCCGGGGAGGCTCAACCTAAGACACTCTGGCACAAAGATGAATAGCTGCCAAATGTCACATGGCTGCTTAATGGAGAGCCAGGGCTGGAGCCCATGACTTTGGACTTCTGGCACCTTTACCAGAGAAGGTTGCTTCTTGCTGACCACCAGGACTTTTTACAAGTGGTCCCAGGGCTTCTAGGCAAAAGGAAGACACTGAAAATGAAACAAAGTTGTTAGATGGCTGCTCTTTGCCTTTTAGGAACCCAGTAACCATTACCAGCAGGAGGAACCAGAAAAAATGAAGGGCAGTAATTACCTAGCATGACGAAAGGGACTCCCAGGAAGGTGGAATTGTATTTCCCACCAGTAAGATTGATGATCCCGGCTGCGGTGAGAGTGGCCAGGGTTATGGTCACCAAGCCGAGTAGGCCTAGCCAGGGTTTGCTGCGGACGCAGTCCTGCATTGAGCAGCAGAGGATGGCCATGGTGACCACCAGGATCAGGCTGGTGACCAGGTAACGTTCTGACACGCGGCTGGTCTTCTGGAAGTCTTCCCTCAGCGAGGAGGACGTGTAAGGGTATATTTTGATTTTGCTGTTAGATTTCTGGAATAGTCGGACAGTGTCGCAGAAGCTGGACTCCCACCTCTCAGCCACCATGTCGTTGAGACTGTTGATTGACTGCAGGTAGTAGGTGAGCTGGACGGCCTCTGCGGATTTCACCCGGTCCTTGCTGTGCACGGTGACACCTCCAAGCTGGTGCCCATTGTACACGGCCCTCCCGTCCTTTAAGTGAGTGATAGGGTATGTGATAGCAAAATTGGTCCGGTTGGTGGCCCGAGCATTCTTTAGCTCTTCCAGCACATGCACTATGTCATCCACGATGCAAGTCTTATCATTATTCAGGACACATATGTGGGCAAACGTGTAATTGAATCCAGGTCTTGGAACCTGGATCTTGGTCACAGCAGCATGCAACTATGGGGAAAAAAATGAAAGTCAGTGTTTATTAGCAAAAATACACAGGAATAAGGACATTAGCTCTGTGGATTCAAATATCTGTATGTTGGGGGGTGGGGAGTCACTCATGCCATCTCTATGCTAAAGAGTTCAAGTTAAATGTTATAACCTTACATCAGAAATAGGTAGTAAGGAGCCCAGTCTCTGTCAACCTATGAACCAGGAGGTCACGGTTCAATTCTCGGTCAGGGCACATACCCTGGTTGCAGGCTTGATCCCCAGCAGGGGGCATGCAAGAGGCAGCCAATCAACGATTCTCTCTCATCATTGATGTTTCTATTGCTCTCCCTCTCCCTTCCTCTCTGAAATCAATAAAATATATTTAAAAAATAGGTAGTAAGGATGCAAAACACATATTTGACAGGTGGTTCTCCTGGCATGGTCCCTGGACCAGCACAACCTAGGCACTTACTGGAAACAGAAACTCTCAAGCCCTACCTCAGACCTAGCGAGTCAGAATCTCTGGGGTGCGGCCTAGAAATCTGTGTTTTCACAAGCCCTCCAGGAGATTCTGGTATAGCGGAAGCTTGAGTAGTGCTGGGTTAAAGTACCAGCATTATTTCCACAAGTCGTGTGCTTTGTTTGTGACTCGATTGGTCTATAAATGTCTGAAAGCCTTATATAGGTCCACCGCTCAGTGTCTCTCTCTTGAAAGTGTCAAGTAAAAAGGGAACTAAGGTGCAGTCCCAGGTGCACAGGTCCTCCGCAGGCCCAGCCCTTGCTGCTGATTCACAGGCAGCTAAGCAATTTCTGCATCCAATTCAATCACTCTGTGCCATAGAAGAGGTTCACCTTGAGAGCTCTCGTATTCTCTGACTTTCCTTGTCTGATTATATGGGAAGGGAGCTGTCACTGCAAGAGTCTGGCTGGGATCCATGGGAGTTGTGCTCAGGGATCACAGCAGAATTCGTTCTACCCCCCTCACCCTCAGTGATGGTTGCCATGCCCAGGTCTGTATGCCTGCGATCACAGTGCACACAGGAATACACCCATGTAACAGTCCCTACGACATGCCGGGCACAGATTATTTCATTGAATCCGTATAAGAAACTGTGAAGTACAAGTGTAGCCTCATTTTTTATATGAAGAAACTGAGACATCGAGAAGCCAGATCACGTGCCCAAGTTCACAGACACAGTAATAGTGAGCTAGGCTGTATCATGCAGTCTGGCTCCTGAACCTGTGCTCCTGGCCCCTCACACTGCACCTCTAAGTTGGCAATACCAGCAGGCGAATGAAGGCTCTTGCTAGCAACTAATTCCTGAATTTGTGCTTTCAATGCGTCACCCCTAAAATATCAGATGTGTAGGACTATGTGTAATCTACTGTCTAAGGTGAGAAAATAAGGCCTTCTGTGTGGGGATTGTGGCCAGTGTACTAAATCAGGTCAGCAGTAGGCAGGAAGTTGAGTGTTAAGTAAATGAGTGCATGTAGAATGGTGCCTAACACTGAAGGGGCTCTCCCAAGAGCAGAGACAGCCATTATTGTATATCTGATGACCGAAGAACATTTCATATGTAAAGGGAATAACATCCAGGGTTGCCATGCGGCGGCTATGTCATTAACTCATGACCTTCTGAGCATCTCCATGACCCTGATGTATTTTCTCTTAAATCTGTCCTAGATGGATTATTTGCTAAGACATTTTGCTCTGCGTGTGCCAGGGTGGGTGGGATATTTATTATTCTTTTTGAAAATGTCTGAGGGGTACCACCTGTCAAAGTCCTTTAGTGAGCACAGATCATGAGTGGTTAATCCTGATTCTCAGTGCCCCTCCCCCACATCTCCTCATGGGTGCCAACTTTCAGGTTCAGGAAACAGTTCATTGTATTGTGTTTAGCTGAAATATTTGGAGTTCATTCCTGTCTCTCTCTCTCCCCTTTTTTCTTCCCCCGCCCCCAGAGATACCCAGGAGACTATTTTCACAAAACTCTAACCATATGCTAAATTTTTGTTTTGAGATTAATGATGAGGAAAAGATCTTCAGTGGTTTTGAACTGTGAGAGTGTGTTTTCCTCTCTAAGCATAGCCCAGTGAATTTTGATTAAAAGAACTCATAACTACAAAAACATTCCAAAATATAAAAGGTTCTTTTGGAGGAGACAAGAACCAAGAGGAATTTAAAGACAAGGGAGAATTTTGATGAGGCAAAAGCAAGACTTTGGGGAAAGGTTGAGAATAGACTAGAAAAGGAGTGGTATTAAAAGCATGCATATGTGTAATACTTAATGCATTGTTTGTTCCCATGAACAGTCTAATAAATCTTTCTTAGAGTGATTACTAAATATGTCAAGAGAAAAAGATTGCCAAATAAGATGGTGTTAAGCCACAGGGCCGAACCCAATTATAGCAAGGGGATATTTTCCATCCATTCTCTAAGGCGGCCATGGCGCCCTGCTGCGTTGGGACTTGTTAAACTATTTAGTGATCTGTTAACTTGGCTGATCTGCTGCTACGACCCCGGGGATCACTGACCAAAGAAAGCAGACACCTTGTGAACCCCTGTACCACAAAGTCATAGAAGGGAGGCTTGGGAAATGAGAACTTACTGAAGTTCGGCAGGGAAGGTTTGTTAACTCTTAGTACCAGAGCTGCTGTTAGATGCAGCTGCTTTGAATTTCTGATGGAGAGGTGGGTAGAACATGTGTCACTCTTGCTTCTGAGTGGCATGGAGATGCTGAGTGACAAAGCAGCCAGAGAGGGGGTGTTGGCTGAGGCCACCCACCTGGCAGCGAGAGTCTATGGGATAAGAGGTGAGAGGTAATCAGAGGCATGGGAAAGGAGCATGAAGACTCCCTGCTGGGACTTCTGAAAAGATGCCGTTCTGATCTTTGGATGTTATGCCTACACAGCAAGCACACAAACAATCTACTTACTTCTTGGCTGCCCACGTGGCCATGGGCAGACAGGCTGCACATGCTACCTGGACAGCTATCGCAATCGCATAGGGTTTTAAAATGCCCTGATGTACACGTTCCAAAAGGAGCCCCACTCAGGATGGCAGATGCATTAGTAGGTGTTCTTACATATATTCACAGCGGAAAAGGGAAGCAGGAGATCAAAGTTACGATTTCTTTTGCTTTATACTTACTTTTCATTTCTGCACTGAAAAAGAAAGGGAAAGTAAAAATGATGACAAGTTGACTTACGGTGACGTCAGCTTTGCCTTTAAATTAATCTTTGGTTTTGGGTGGAGAAGGAGAAAAGAAAGACAGGAAAACATCAAAGCACGAGAGTGAAATGGTGACTGAGACACCTTAGTCCACAAAATGGACCACCTCAATCCACACAAGCTCGTTACTGGGCTAGATAAGAGACCCTTTTCCCAGAAGAGAAAAAACACAATAGTCCTAAGACTTCATACAGTCTCACTCTGTCATGTGAATCAACATATAATCCATGTTTCTATAATTGTGTATAGATTTCCAGTTATTTGATCAACATACATTCAATAAGCTATCAAATTTACTGTGCTGTCAATAGAGGATAATTTCTCTGAGTTCCGGGGGATCACATCACACTCAACACATGGAAAATCTCACAAGTGACACAATGTCCAGTCTGGCTGGTGTGGCTGAGTGGTTGAGTGTTGACCTATGAACCAGGAGATCACGGTTCGATTCCCAGTCAGGGCACATGCCTGGGTTGCGGGCTCCATCCTCAGTGTGGGGCATGCAGGACGCAGCCCATCGATGATGTTCCTGTCTCATCTATGTTTCTATCTCTTTATCCCTCTCCCTTCCTCTCTCTCTAAAAATCAATTAAAAAAAGATTTTAAAAGAAAACCAAAAAGAGACATACAATGTCCAAAACAATGGGAAGATCCTAATAGCAGACAGCACCAAGTGTTCTATACCAGTAAAACCTAATCCGGTGTCACCCGACCGGCGTGGCTCGGTGATTGAGCATCGACCTGTGGACTCAAGGGTCCCGGGTTTGATTCCAGGTCAGGGCACATGCCCGGGTTGCGGGCTTGATGCCCAGTAGGGGGCGGGCAGGAGGCAGCTGATTCATGATTCTCTCTCATGGATGTTTCTCTCTCTCTCTTCCTCTCCTATCCTTTCTCTCTAAACAAAATCAAAACACTAAAAAAAAACCCTAATCTGGTGTCAATCACGATCACAACATTTTTCAATTAATATTGTATTTGCTGCTAAAGAGGCCAGAACTGAATGCTAAGTTGAGATTCATTTTAAGGCTCTGAACGTACTGTTTAAATCGTTAGCTTCTTTGCTCTCATCACCCTTCAGGTTCAGAATGATCATAGTCATTGTAACTAGTCTGCTCAGTACTTTCTATAGTTTTAAAAATGTACTCGATATAAGACTCTATGGAAATGCTTAAATCATTTTTCCCATTTTATAGCTGGAGCAGTTGAGGCCTAGAGAATGGCAGTAACTCACCTAAGATGACCTGGTAAAGGGCAGATGCAGGATTCTCAGTTAGGCCCTACTCTACAGCGGGACACTTAGCCATAGACCAGCACAACTTTAGAGCTTTAGTGGATGAAGAAGACATGGGGAAGAATGAAGAATTGTCAGCCCACCCAGTTCAAATGATTGGCCGAGGACATGACTGAGCTGTAGGACAGCCACATTGGGGGATCTGGGGTCCATTCAGAGAGACCAGAAATAATCCCAAACACCAAACCTCATCTGAGACAGCAACATTACATGGCGATATTAACAGGTGATGAAGGGGATGGGGTCTGAGCTTACTGACCTTTCTTATTCTCCATCCAGCCTCTCTAGTTGCCAAATCAAACTTTCACAGATGAATTTACCAAGAAAAAAGTTCATGAGCGCAATGGAGTCCAGTAATGAGAGGTTTGGGCTTAAGTCTGGCCTCTGCTACTTAGGGAGGAATGTCAGAGACCTGGGAATGTCACTCTTACTTCTTCAGGTCTCATATTTTTCAGTCAAAAGGGAGGTTGGTCCAGCTAATCTTACGGACAGATCCTTTTGGTTCTGACCTCACATCCACAACATAAGCCAAGCAACATCCACAAACCATACAATCAGATCCTGGGCAAGAGACAGTGAACTTCATAAATACCAATTTGATAGTGATCACAGCTACTTGGAAGTATGCTTTGACAACACATCGAAATTCTTTTCAGGTCAATAACAGATCTCTTAGTAGATGAAACCCAGAAAGAAAACAACAGGGTAGGGTTACTGTGAGGCGGGGGTGGAGATTCACTTCTATGAGTGATTTTCCCGTTCTGGGAGGCACTGGCTCTTATAATCCCCTTCTGCCAGGGCCTGGGACAAAGCCAGCGTGGGCTGCTGGTCACGACAGGCCAGAGTCTCATTTCCTCTCTGCCTCTCCTTGGCACACTCCGATCTTCCTCAGAAGACAGCAGGGCACCTTGCGGAGGAGAGTGCAGAAGGGCTCCGGGCGGGAGGCAGTGTCTGCTCTGGAGAGGTGATTAACGTAGGAAAAATACCTGTGGGCTCTGAGGACCTTTTGCAACACCTCTCAGCGCTTTTTGTACAGTATTTGCTTCTTGCTGAAAAGGGGGAGAGGGAGGGTGGGAAGGCCACTCTGCCAGGAAGGGCAATTAACACATCAAGCTGTCTTCCAGCAACCTCACCTGTGAGGGGAGATTCGGAGGAGGTGGGGGTTCCCCCGGGGCAGTGTCTGATGATACCACCTTTCTAGGCTGCCCTGCTTTCCTTGTCTCACCTTCCCACTCACTCCCTCCTACTGCCGCTGCCAAATACCCTGCATAGCATGAAAACAATTTCAAAAGGGAGGTTGTTGGTTTGCCTTTCTAACCTGTATCATGGGCCCTCTAATATTCCCTCAAAGTGACACGAAATCAAAACTGCTTTTAAATGCTTTCAAGGAATATCTAGTTTTCACCCCCAAATGAAATGCTTTCTTCACCGAGTCCCTCGAAATGCCAGGTCGTGATATGGGTCTATATTCTGCAACTGTAAATGCCTAGGAACTGAGTGGCAAGGTATCCGCATCCAGGACACAAGAAAACACCTCGAAGTGGACGGATCTGGTCTCTAAAGTTCATCAATTACGCTAGCTCCCTGGGTGTTATGTTCCGCCTTTGCATGATCTCACTCTCACCCACTCTCTTTCCTCTTCTTTTAATAGAAACGCATTACATCAGAACACCAGAAGTTGCGAGTTGGGGATGGTTACCGTGATTCATTTGTAGTACAGCCAAAAGCAAGTTAGTCATCCCTTAATAAGTGAACAGAAATATCATTCTGCCTTTGAAACATTACATGCTCGGAGGACACGAAATGTAAGCGGTGGATGTAGCCAAACAAGTGACTATCTATCCACACACTTCTTCTGTACCTGCCTGCCTAGCGTCATGGTGACCTGCTACAGTGACAAAAGACAAAATGGGCACTTCTATTCAGAAGTAGTGCCAGTGCAGGGATGGGAGAGTGGGATGTTTGTTTTTCTTGCTCTATCAGGGGGTAAACACTTTTTGTGGCTGTTGACACTAAAGACCAGTCAAGAGAGTCCCGCACTGTAATTCCCCCAGTAGGCTGTTTGTCTTTGCAGCCTTGGCTGAATACACAAAGCCACTTTGGATCTGAAGCCAATCAATCTGCGATTTTAGAAACCAAAGATAGTAATGATGAAGGAAAAGGCATCTACAGTAGCTCATGGCAACTTTTGCCCGATTCTATGTTGGTCTGGATGAGAAAGAAAGCAATGAACCACGGGTCCCCTGCTCTCTTTTTCCTATCGTCTGGGAGAAAATATCACTTGATCTTGAATACAAAAAAGTTCCTTGATATCTTGAAGACATCTGGGAAGTTAAACATTTTTTTTGTTAGAGTGGCTATTTTTTCATCCCGTTGTCCTCACTTGACTTTCATGGTCAGGCTTAAACTCTGGTGGAGCAAGTGTGTGGGTCATGCGTTTTGATGGATAACGAAGACAAGATGCTCTTGGAAACAGGAGAATGTTAAAGCTGTTAGCCAAGAGGCAAAGAGGAGTCCCAAGGAGCCAAAAGTCTGGGGAATAGGTAATAGCAGTTTTAAGATCTGGTAAGGAAACCACAACTAACTGCAAGGGACATAAAAAAGCAGAATGCCATGAGTCTGTCTCTATTTGTTAGTTTATTTTGTTCACTAGTAGCCCTGCGCACAAATCCGTGCGCCAGTAGCTCTTTGCGGGGCCTGGCCGCTCTGCGTCCGCTGCCCAGAGGCCCATCCGCAGCCAAGTGCGGAACGCTTGCCTTGTTGCCGCAGCGATGAAGCAAGCATTCCGCCAGGCCGCTCATGCTGCCTGCTCTCAGCGCCCGCCACCCCCCCTCCCTCTCCGGACTGGGGGACTCTGGCGGGGCTGAGAGGACTGGGCACCGCCATCTTTGTGATGGAGTGGTGGTTAATTTGCATAATACCCTTTTATTAGATAGGATTACATTCCACATATAAGAGGGCTGGTTGAAAAAGGTGAAGGGATTAAGCAAAACAAACAAACAAACAAACAAAAAAACCCTCACACACCAAAAAACACCCAACTCATAGACACAGGTGACAGTGTGAGGATTACCAGAGGGAAAGCGGGTGGAGAAGGTAGAAGAGGGCAAAGCGGGAATACATGGTGATAGAAGGAGACTTGACTTGGGGTGGTGAACAGACAATACACAGATGATTCACTATAGATTTGAATACCTGAAACTTAAATAACTTCATTAACCAGTGTCACCCCAATACATTCAATTAAAATAACAAAACAACAACAGAAACAGGAGAGCAAGCATATCCAGGTCTGGAGAACAACTGTGGACCCAAGTGGGAAGAGCACTGGGTCAGGAGTCAGAAAACGTCAATTTGAGACCTGGTTCTGGGTCTTGCTGACCATGTGAGTTAGAGCTACATAACCAATGAACCTCTGAAATCATATATGCAGCCACTTCCATGTTCCAAATCCTCCAATGCTTCCTCACTGGGCTGAGAGCAAAAACCTAAGTCCTAACAATAAGATGGTACATTGCCCTTCCTGGTCTCTCCAGACTCATGCCTCACCACACCCTAATTTCACTGCCCGTCTTTCTTTTCATCCTTCCTCCAGCTAGCCTCACTTCCTTCACTACCCTCATCAAATGGAATCATCTTCCCTGACCCCAACATCAACGGAAAAAAAATAGCATCTCTTGCCATCACCATCATCTTTGCTTGTTTTAAACTGCCCATGGCACCAGTGATGACATGACATTATACATCTCCTTGCTTCTTTATTCTGCTTCCCCGACTAGAATATGAGTTTTACCATGAGTGTGCGTCTGGTCTACTACATCTCCATTAGCTAGAACACTTCCTGGCACACATACTCAATAGTTAGGGAGTAAACACATGCACATAATAATCTTGTAAGCGAATGGATTTTAGTCTGTCTCAGGGGCATGATGAGAGCCAAATGATGTTATGGCTGTGCATGCATTTTGTAGGCTAGAGCTACACAACTATGGTTATAGAGCAGGGAGGCATGGCACGGTCTCTCCTCTGGTGTCTTACAGGGGCCCAGATATAATCCTGGAATTGATTCCCAATTCTCCGGGAGCCCCTGACCTTTCCCACACTTTGACAACATTTTGTGCTTCAGTGGGAACGACATGGGTTATGAGGTCAGAATGTCACAAGTTCAAACCCTGCCTCTGCTAGTTCTGGACCAATGACTAAAAATAGTTCATGTATAAATAGCCCAAGCTTCCTTGTCCCCAAGGTGGGATGACCCTGTGGCATGTGTCCCTCCCTGTTTCCAAGAGTTCCCCAGAAGGTTTAGGCTCCAGAGTAACTGGCTTGACAACATCCCTATAACTTACTATTTCCCTTCCCCATCTCAGGCTGCCATTCTCTTCCCAGTGCTTTCTGGGGTTGTCTTCCAAATATACTACTCACATAGAGTCCTTGATTCTGGGTCAACTTTGTGGGAAATCAAAACGAAGATAATGACTTTAGGCATTTAACTAACTTTCGTTGCCTTTAAAATGGGGATAAACCTGACCTCGTAGAATCATTTATGAGGATCAACTGTGATAACATATAATAGGTGTCTGGCCTGGCATTTAGTATTGGATTGAACCATATAAATTGCCATTTGGATAGGTACAAAAGGGGTTCCATATTGGCAGTTTTATGTGGTTCACCCTTCAGTAAGGGTCTGTTCTTTTCCCCTTCTAGCCCCTCCTCCTTTCTAAGAGTCCTGTCAGATATAATTCCAGGATTATATCTGAGAGCTTTCATAGGGAGGTATCAGACCATTTTATTAGGTTTTCAAGGGATGGTCTGGAAGTACCAGACAGGCTTTTAGGAAAAGGACAACAGTTTTGAGCTAGGAAAGATACCACATAGCCACCCATTCCCTTTTCCACAAGCAAAAATAAGAATGTAGATATCATGGGTATGAACCCCTGAGTGCAACTCAAATGCACACCAATAATAGCTTCAGCTTAAGAAAAAAAGAGAAATGCCAAATAGCCCTGAAATATTCAAAACTGCAAATAATAAGAACAATGTTAATTCTACAAAGCAATGAACAAGTGCATCCATCAGAAGAGCTTCTTAGCGGTTATTTTTCCCTCGATGGATTTACTAAGTTTCTTTTCTTTTCTTTTTTTTAAAAAGTATATGTTATTGATTTTTTACAGAGAGGAAGGGAGAGGGATAGAAAGCTAGAAACATCGATGAGAGAGAAACATCGATCAGCTGCCTCTTGCACACTCCCTCCTGGGGATGTGCCCGCAACTAAGGTACATGCCCTTGACTGGAACCAAACCTGGGACCCCTCAGTCCACAGGCCGACGCTCCATCCACCGAGCCAAACCGGTTAGGCTAGGGCATACGTTTCTAACGGGCACTGAGCTTGCAGACAATGAACATGAAGGCTGATGAAAGAAGAAATAAAAGAGTTCCACCTAGTGACCTGGTAATGGCACTCGTGAATGATGGACCACCAGCTTCACAGGAACGAGTACTTGATGTAATTCCTAGAAGAGTGTATTACCTGTTAGTACATTTTTTCCCCTGGAAATATTTTTTTCTCTTCTCACATAAAACTACTGACTTTAAAAGTCACAGGCAGCTCTTAGCGGCTGCCCTCTTCCAGATCTGAAAAGAAGTCTTAAAGAGCAAATGCAGCTTGCTGGGGCCTTGAACGTACTGGAAGGTGCTAATGATGTACAGTGTGGCGTGGGGCAGACCGCAGGGGCTCACCTGCCAGCTTTGGTAGGTAGTAGATGTTTGACCCTGGACACTGTGCTGCTACTTAACAGCTCTCTCTGTGCCTCAGTTTCCTCATATGTAAAATGGGGAAAATAATGGCACCTATCTAATTAGGATTGTTGGAGGATAAGTGAGAAATTGAATGTAAACTGTTCAATATAGTCTCTGACACACAAGTGGGACCCAATAAAGCAGTGGTTCTCAACCTTCTGGCCCTTTAAATACAGTTCCTCATGTTGTAACCCAACCATAAAATTATTTTCATTGCTACTTTATAACTGTAATGTTGCTACTGTTATGAATCGTAATGTAAATATCTGATATGCAGGATGGCCTTAGGCAACCCCTGTGAAAGGGTCGTTCGACCGCCAAAGGGATCGCGACCCACAGGTTGAGAACCGCTGCAGTAAAGGATTGTGAGCAAAAACAAAATGAACAAAACAATCCCTTAACTTTTTTTCTCTGATAGAACTTCCTCAGTTGTTCTTGAAAAATATATTCAATGAAATGTGTAGGTGACAGAGTTTTGTTCACGTGTTTACTGAGAGACTAAAAATAAATGGGGTTAATAGTGTGCATCAAGCTCTAACTGGTTTGGCTCAGTGGATAGAGCGTCGGCTTGCGGACCAAAAGGTCCCAGGTTCGATTCCGGTCAAGGCCATGTACCTTGGTTGTGGGCACATCCCCAGTAGGGGGTGTGCAGGAGGCAGCTGATCGATGTTTTTCTCTCATCGATGTTTCTAACTCTCTATCCCTCTCACTTCCTCTCTGTAAAAAACCAATAAAATATATTTAAAAAAATAGTGTGCATCAACACAAATAATTTGGCTAGTATGTGTTTAAAAACCGGCACTCTCTAATTCTACGGTAAGCTCCCAGCCTGAAACCATCCCACCTTTTTCAAGTTAGCTGCCAAGTTAGATGATCATGCACATCAGACTAGGTAGGGGACAATGGAGGGGGAGGAAAAAGGAAACAAAAAATATTAAGTACCTACAAAGTGTTGGGGCTCTGTGCAAAGAACGCTGCGTCTATCAGCTCATTGAATCCTAACAGCCACTCTGGGAGGTGGATGTTCTATTGCATTTACAGGTGAGGAAGCTGAGCTGCAAGGAGCTTAAATAACTTGCCCATAGTCACAGATTTCATAAGTGGATCAGCCCAGATTTAAATCCTGGGCTCAGAGGATTGTTCCCTAATGGGAGTTCCTTTGACAAAGTAAAGACTTTACCCCCTCATTTTGCTGATTTGACCATCTGGATATTGATCAACTTGTTTTGGGGTATTAGGCTTAAGCACGGTTAAGCCATAGCATGAGATGTTAGCAGCAGTTCTGAATTCAAAGTGGCGAGGACACAGCAAAGTCAAGGGGTCGAACATAAAGCAGCCTAGCGGAAGCAGCAAGAATCTGACCTATACTGAATGGTGAGCCCCGGCTAATGCCAGATATCCAGGACAGGGACCTCAGAGAGAAGCCACGACCCCATTACCAATGGCAAGCACGTGCAATCAGCTGGGGATGAGGGAAACAGATGTGCGAAGAGATAAGACTTTCATCTGTCCAGATAGCATCCTTTGCATCTTGTATGCTTCCTATGTGACTCCCTTGCCCTGTCCCATTCCTCTCTCTCTCTCTCTCTCTCTCTCTCTCACACACACACACACACAGAAGGGAAAAGAAAAAAAATACTTTATAGAATATATTAGTGAAAAGGACTGGCAACTTGGGGGCTTATTGTAAAATATCAAATTGAAGTTGGGGGTGCTATAGGATTTTCGTATCGCCCCTCCCCAAAGGGAGTTTGACGCTATAATATACTGGCTCCATGAAGGCAGGGATTCTGTTCCACTCCATCCTGTATCCCTGGCATGTAGAGGGAGCCCAACAGGGCTGTGCTGAGAACCTTCAATGTTTATTCCTTCTTGCTGATTTATGTTTTCTCTGGTGACATTGGATGATGTTTCATTTGTACCCAAAGGCTACTGTGCTACATGCATATCATTTCCATCTTAAATAAATGACATTGAATTTAGTCCTGTAGTTTACACACTGCAGACAAATGGCTGATCTCATTAGACAAATGGATACAGTTAGACTACAATCTAAAAAATATAAGAGCAGGAAAACAATTTAAGTAGGAGATTGGGACTGAAATAATTAGGTGTTATGTTTGTTTATGGAGTAGTTGGGTTTTTCATGTGTGTTTGTTTGTTGGAGAAAAGTTTTTTAAAAATACAGAAAAGTTTAGAAACATCCTATATAATAAAAAGGTAATATGCAAACTGACCCTCATGCAGAAATGCTGTCACAAGAAGATGGCATGCAAAACGGGGGCGGGGCAGCGGGGAAGGGGCCGGCGGCTG
>NW_006300361.1:292639-320333 GCF_000327345.1 Myotis davidii | reverse complement strand
GGCCCAGGACTCGGGGCCGTCCTGTGGTGCGCCGGCCACACAGGGCAGGACTCTGGGACTTGGGGCGGTCCCATGGTGTGGGGTAGAGGGGTGGGGGTCCCAGGTCTCACACGATTTCGCGTGATGGGTCAGTAGTATTAATATAAGAGTGCCCATGTACCTATGTCTAATGTCATGCGTATTTGAAGGTTTTGCCTACTGTTAATGCTATTGGTGGTAGGGTGACCATATAATTTAACAACCAGACTGGTAAACTTCCGAGAGTGCAAGAGGGCACTATTACTTTCACAGGAACACCTGGCATGAAGTGGGACCATCAACAGCAAAACAGGATGCTGTCCCTGTTTATGGGTGTCCCAGAGGCTTGGAACACTGATGTGACTTTATCCATTTATACCTGACAGTAGGCAGGAGATGGCAATCACTGCTGATGGAACCTTGACTATTGCACAAGATGCTATGCTATCATCAGATGGGCCTCCCGGAAAGGAATCGGGATAAACTTCCATCTCTATTTCCAACGATATCTAACCTCCTTCCATTGCAACTTCCTTCCCTGTCAAGGCTCTGATGCAGGATTCAGCTCTTCTGTAGCCCAGGTCTGTTCACTACTGCAGAAGAGGGGTAATCCCTGGCATCTTTAGAACATTCCATCTACCTGCCCTGAGCACAGTGGCCCTGCTGGAATTGACAGATGGCTTTTACTTGGTTGTCTCATTGACATGTGGCTTCGCCCACCAGGAGCAAAGATTGCTGTCATGTCCAAAGATGTCACTCTGGGTGATTCCATCTTGCTTTAATGCTGACAGTGCCTCGCAGACTTGGCAGATGTGAAATCAGTGATGAGTCTCAGACAGGTGGGAGGCCAGAGCATTTTTGCTTTGTTTTGGGAGTTAGAGGACATGCAAAGAAAGTCTTCTGCATTTCATCACCACTTATAACAATGAGCTATTTACTCCACATATATTAAGTGTCTACATATGTTGGGCATTAATATAAACCCTGGGGAGGTTAAAAAACACTATGACACAGTTTTACCTTCAAGAGACCTAGAGGATGTTAGGCAAATTCTCGGAATTGGTTCACACATATGAAACACGAAGTGAAGGGTTACAGTTCCGTGACAGGAATACCTAGCAAGCATGCCAAACTCGCATTTGACATGCTTGACCTGAAGGGTATAATGGGGATACAGGGAATCTAGTCTGTCATGTGTGCATGTATGTGCACACATGCACATGTATGTTTGTGTAGAAGTGAGGGGTGCAAAGAAATACAAAGTTGACCATAGCCGGTTTGGCTCAGTGGATGTGCCTGTGGACTGAAGGGTCCCGGGTTTGAGTCTGGTCAAGTACATGTACCTCGTACCTCAGTTGCAGGCTGGCCCTGGTGGGAGCATGTGTGGGAGGCAACCAATCTATGTGTCTCTCTGTCTCTCTCCCTCCCTTTCACTCTCTCTAAGAAAATCAATGGAAATATATCCTCGGGTGAGGATTAACAAAAAAAGAAAAAAAGAAGAAATACAAAGTTGGAGAGGAGACAGGGGCCAAATGAGGACCCTCCCAATCAATGAATACAGGGTGGAGCAAAAGTAGGTACAAAACAGTTTATTTTTGTATTACCATTCATTCATTATTGTATGATTTTCCATATGAACAACTGTAAACTGACTTTTGCCCACCCCTGTATTTATTAGTAACTATTAGTAAATCTTATGTCAAGCCCTGTGAACAAGACAGATAGCTCTGCCCTCACAGCACATTCAAATTTTGGGAGATACAGATGAGCAATGAGGCAATTACAAAATCTCCGTGGAGTTCTAGATGGGAGATGTACTGGATATTAAGGTAAGGGCACCTATGCCAGCCTTGCAAGCACAAGGGAAGACTTCTCAGAGGAAGTGAATTAAAAATATATTTTGATTGATTTTAGAGAGAGGGGAAGGGAGAAACATTGATGAGAGATAAACATCAATTGGCCGCCTCTTTCATGCTGCCCCACCCCACCCCACTGAGGACGGAGCCCACAATCCAGGCACCGGGAATCCAATCAGTGACCTCATGGTTCATAGGCTGATGCTCAACCACTGAGCCACACCAGTGGGGTTCGGGGGAAGTGACTTCTAAATTAGCACCTGAAGAATGAGGAGAAATTAAGCCCAGACAGAGGCTTAGCATAGGGGTTATGGGACTGGTGGAGAGAGTTATAGCAGGCAGACATTACAGCTTAGGCAAAGTCCCAGAGACACAAAACAGATGTCAAGGGAAATGGAAGTGATTCAGGCTGGTGAAAAAATGAGAGGCAAGCAAGGTCCAAATCATACAAGGCCTTGTCTGCTAACCTTAGAAGATAGGCTTTGTCCTGGTGGGCAATTGGGAGCCAATGAAGAGTTTCAAACAGGGGATGAGACGATTAGAAGTGTGTTTGGGGAAGGTCACTCTGTGGTAGCTGGATTAGGACGGGTGGAGATCAGAGACAGGGAGAGGGATTAAAACATGAATGCAATAACTAGTTTGTTGGTTAAATGAAGACCTGAACTACACTGATCAACTGACTTGAAGGAGGCAATTTCCATCTCTATTTTTTTACAGCGCTGGAGAGTGTAGACCAGAAGTAAGCCAGATCAGAGAGTAAGCCAGGTTGGGTGCTCTGAACTGCCGGGATAGTAGTCTCACTCTTCCACCTTATTAACAGGGCCGCTGAATAGAATGTATCTGTGTACACTCTTCATTATTCAGGTGTAACGTACATACAGTAAAGTGCACCAATCTTAAGTTGATAAAAACTTTTAGACCCATAGTGCCAATTAAACATTAGAACTGCATTTCCCAGGTTTGGGGCTCCACGTGTTGTCTGTCGGTTGTAGACTTATGGATGTGCAGATCTAGCCAATGTCTGGCCTTTCCCTTCTCTGTATGTATGTTTCTAAAGTGCAGACATGGAACATACAAGTACAGACGTTCTTGGCCACTTGCCTCCAGCTCCTCTGTAGCAGATGCAGCTGGCACAGTGTTCATATCCTCTAGCCCTTACCTCTTGAGAGCACACCTGCCTGACTTCGGATGCCAGCACCCACGCCTCTTTGTCAGAAAGCCCACTTTGCCATCTGCTTGGCAGCTAGATGTTCTGGGGAATTAACATCCCCTGGGAGCAGACCTCAACCAATGACAGATGGGAGTCAGCATATAAATACCCAGCTCCCTCTCCATGGGTGGGATTACTCATGGGTGTGTTTTCAGCTGGTTCCCCGAGCTTCCGCGGTGTGTTGCGCTCCAGTTACCCACAGCCGTGGCTTCCCTGATCACACACCCTTTTAGGCTCCTTCCACTCTCCGACTCTCTGCCCTGCACCTCTCTGGTTGCCAATCACTTCCAAATAAGCTGCCTGTCCTTGGTTTCTTGTTTCAAGGTCTGCTTCTGGGGAAACCCAAATAAGATGCCTAATCCTCAAAGCCTCTGAAATTTGAGTTTCTTAGTGTCCTCAGAACACTACACCACTTGAAAACCAACTCCCCTATTTCTTGTCTATTCAACTATGGTGTTTAGAAATAAAACAAAACTGAAGCCTTAGGGCAGTGGTTCTCAACCTTCTGGCCCTTTAAATACAGTTCCTCATACAATTATTTTCGTTGCTACTTCATAACTGTCATGTTGCTACTGTTATGAATCGTAATGTAAATATCTGATATGCAGGATGGTCTTAGGCGACCCCTGTGAAAGGGTCATTCGACCGCCAAAGGGGTCGCAACCCACAGGTTGAGAACTGCTGCCTTAGGGTGTTAGGACCTTCTGGGCTTCTCTTCATTCTCAGTTTTGATGGTGGATACTTTTTTTTTTTTTTTTTTTGATGAGGCCAACTTGTTTACAGTAGGTATACAACAAATATTTCTCAAGCGGTTCTGCTGAGTTCATGAATGGAAATGGCCAGATGCTATCACCTCCCTCATTTGGGGCATAGTCCAGTCTTCTCATTAACGTTTAAAGCTAATCACATGTTGGGTCCAGCATGTGTTGATGACAAGAGCGCACTGTAACTCCTCAAGGGCTTAGGCCTGCATCCTGCCAGGAGTAGAGGACGGTGAGATGAGACGATCTCTCGTCTTTCTTCTTGCTGATGATAAAGGGAGCAGGCATTTCTTTGGCTTTCACTTTATTGGAAAAATCACTCAGAGGCTCTTTGCGTCCTTCTGGAACATCTCAGCAGGTCAGGTCTCAGACTTCAGTGTTGTCTGTTGACAGCAAATGCTAGAATATTGCCCAAATTGGATGAGAGCCCCTATCTTTACATTTCTGGATTTCTGCTGTTATGGCGGTAGGTGTGTGGGAGAGACAGCTGATGTGTTCACTGGATTCCTTCCCAGGCAGTGATGTGCCTGGGGATATGTGCTGGTGGAGGCACATTCTTCATGCATCAGCTCTGCTGCCAGTAAAACTGAGCTGCTTTGTCTGCCAAGATTCAGGCTACCTTTCTTCTTGCTGTTACTAACCATTGCTAGGTGTGCTGCACTGCTGGGATGGTAGTCTCACTCTTCCACCTTATTAACAGGGCCACTGAATAGGATGTGTGTGTACGCTCTTCATTATTGAGGTGCAACGCATATACAGTAAAGTGCACCAACCTTAAGTGCACAGCTCAATGAATTTTATATGTACACACGCATATAAACATGGCTCAGATCAAGATCCAGTCGATACCCCCACAGCCCCTGAAGGAAACTTATTGACTTCTATCAACATTGATTAGCTTAGCTTATTCTTAAACTTTCCTCTCAGGTGTCTGCTCCTTTGACTCAACACAGGGCCTGTGAGATTCATCTGTGTTGTGTTTATGAGTAGTTTGTTATTTTTATTTATTTTTGCATGGCAATGTCATAATTTATTTTTTTTAATTCTCCTGTTGGTGGCCCTTTTACATTGTTTCCAGTTTAGGGTTTTTATACCTAAAACTGCTATGGGCGTTCTTTGTACAAATCCTTTGGTGGATGTATACAGTCATTTCTCTCAGGTATATGCAGTGATGTGTTGGTAAATGTTTAACGATACATCCTCTAGCAAAGATAGCTTTGATTTGTAAGCACTTGTATATAGAATTTCAAACTACCGTTGCCAATTTCAAACTACCAGGGGGATATGCATTAGGAAGAGATGTGTCCAATCAGCTTTCAGGCATCTGTAGGCACCAGTCTGAGAATTCCACTGGGTATATAGACTCAGGGGTGGAATTTTGGGACTAGAGAAGAGGCATACATTTAGTTTCACTTTCCAAAGTGATTGTACCATTTTCCATCCCTATCAGCAATGTACAACAGTTCCAGCTGCCCCATATCCTCAGCAACACTGGCCCTGTAAGGATCTGTTTAATTTTTTCATCATTCTGGTGGGTGTGCACTGGTAACTCATTCATTTTTATGTGTGTTTCCATGATGCCCAAAGTTCAGCACCTTTGCTTGGGCTCAATAACCATGTGGCTACCTTCTTCTCCAAAGTGCCTGTTCAAACCTGTTGCCCCTTTCGGTATTGGGTTGTTTTGCCTTTTCTTTATTAATCTGTAGGAGAATATCTAAATTCAAGACAAATGAGACTGGCTGTAAAGACGGCAAGAAAGAAGAGCTACAGGAGCAGCCTGTCTTGCTACAATGAACTTGACACTGGGCGCATGCAGACCTGTGTTCATATCCAACTAAGTCAGTGACCACCTGATAACCTTGAGAAAATCACCCTCCGTGAGCCTCAGTTTCCTTACCATCAAATGGCAATGCTGTGTAGGAGTGTTTTTGATTTCTGAAACAGACAGTGCAGATACAGTGCCTGGCAGAGGAGCACAACGGAAGTTCTTAGTAAATGGTGGAACCTCTCCCGATTTCAGTCAGGAAAGTGTGGCTGGCACCTTTGACCATGGGTTTCCATTCACAAGGCACAGGCAGGTTTTAACCTAATGCCCAGAAAACCCATTTTCCTCCTGGCTCTCTAGTGGTGTTCTTGTCAAAGAGCACACTGCCCATCTCATGATGTGAGGGTTCTATTCTTTGTGAGAAGCAGCATTTGTCTTTTTGTGGGAGGTGAGAACATGTTATTCTGCAGTGCCTTATTTGCTGTGAGGCAGGAAGGATCTGCAGGGCAGTTTTTATTTATTCATTTTTTTAATCCTCACCTGAGGATCTTTTTCTATTGATTTTTAGGGACAGTGAAAGAGAGAGGGAAAGACAGAGAGAAATATCAATGTGAGAGAAACACATATACTGGTTGCCTTCTGCACAAGCCCCAACCAGAGCCTGGGCCAGGGAGGAGCCTGCAACCAAGGTACATGCCCTTGACCGGAATTGAACCCAGGGCCCATTGGTTCACAGGCCAATGCTCTATCCACTGAGCCAAACAGGCTAAGGCTGCAGGACACTTTTTAGAACCCTGTTCTTTATCTGGGGGGAGAAGCTGCTGCAGATGAGCAGTAATAAGAAACTGCAGCTGCTTCAGGAAGAGCTGCAGAGGGAAGCAAAATTGCAATCCCCAGTCCTCCCTTCGAGGAGTTTGGACTTGTGAGGAGTAATGGGCTCAGTTCTGGCATCACCTCCTCCAGGAAGCCTGACCTGGAAATTCAGATGAGCTCCTCTCTGGACCCCTGTGTGTGAACACATCTGTCTCATCACCTGCCATATTATCCTATATAATAAAACCCTAATATGCAAATTGACCAAACGGCGGAAAGACTGGTTGGTCGCTATGATGTGCACTGACGGTTAGGAGCTGCCTTCTGGTGATCAGTGTGCTCCCACAGGGGGAGCACTGTTCAGCCAGAAGCCAGGATCATGGTTAGCAAGTGCAACGGTGATGGCAGGAGCCTCTCCCACCTTTGTGGCAGTGCTAAGGAGCAGCAAGCCCAGTGGTAAGGAGCAGTGAGCAGGCAGGCAGTAAGGAGTGAGAGCTCACGGACTGCAAGAGGGCGCAGACCGGGTTGAGGGGACCGCCCCCCCCCCCGAGTGCATGAATTTTGTGCACTAGTAGACATATTCTTTTAGATCTTTGAGTCTTCTTCTTTTTTAAAATATATTTTTATTGACTTCAGCAAGGAAGGGAAATGGAAAGAGATAGAAACATCAATGATGAGAGAGAATCATTGACCGGCTGCTTCCTGCATGCCCCCTACTGGGGATCAAGCCTACAACCTAGGCATGTGCCCTGAATCGGAATCGAATCTGGGACCCTTCAGTCTGCACGCCTACACTCTATCCACTGAGCCAAACCACCTAGAGTTAGACTTATTCTTTGTTCTATCTCCACTCCCAGCACAGTGCAGACACACAATACTCAAGACAGAACCATTACGGACAAGATAACATGCTCTTGTCTAACCGCCTTGGCTTCACCAGCAGGCATTAGACAGTTTCCACCTGCATGCCCTGAAGCCTAGTTAAACATTGAGAAGTGATCATGCGAAAGTACTAGCTAGTTCTCAAAGACTCAGGGGGAAAAGCAGCAAAAAAAAGCAAACAAGAGGAACCAGAACATGTGGGGTAAGATGGTTACTTTTATGTCTCAAAGTAAAGATGCTGTGGTGATTTAAACACAACATCCCCCAACAGGACGATGCTCCTCCAGCCCAGTCTCGAGGGAAGACACAGGCAGATGTTAATGTATGCAGTTCTAGAAAGTATAGGACATTGAAATGAGCAATAAAGAGGTTTTTAAATTCTCAGTCTGTCATTTCCTGTCTCCTTTTCCAAGGTGAAGTAGCTTTATCTAAATCAACATAAACCAGCCTTGCCCTAGCCAGTCTGGCTCAGTGGACAGAGCGTCAGCCTGCAGACTGAAGGGTCCCAGATTTGATTCCTGGACAGGGCACATGCTGGGGTTGTGGTCTCGATCCCCAGTAGGGGGCATGCAGGAGGCAGCCGATTGATGACTCTCATCATTGATGTTTCTCTCTCTCCCTCTCCCTACCTCTCTGAAATCAATAAAGAAATATTTAAAAAATATATATATATATATAAGAACCAGCCTACATATCTCAAACTAAGTTTTGGCTCATTTAAGAAATGGATGAGCATAGGAGTTAACTCATTACCTTGTAAATAGCATAGGCAGGAGAAAGAACCTGGAACACAGAAGTATCCCTGTAAATGCCATCTTAATGCTTTCTGTCTCACATTAGTCGTTTAAGTAATGGTTAAACTATGCAATGTGCTTATGATGTTACCATGTACTTATACATTATTAGAATGTATACTAGCAGGCTTTGTAACTTTTTTTTTAAGTGAAAAAGGGGTAAAAGTGTTCTTAAAGGGGATGATTGAAATGCTAAAGAGCAGACCTTTTTGAACTGAAACATTTTCACGGTGCTCTGCACACTTTAGAGAGAGATTTCAACAGGTAGCAAGCAACTCTCAGTGTGGAAAGTTCAGATTGTTCTTATGGGGCAGAGACTGGTGGCTTTGGCAGGTCACCTGTAAAAGACGGTAGCCGTTCCTACTCAAGACTCCGAGGGCATTATGCATGGTCCTGGAACACCTTTCATGGAACCTGGGGGTTTATTAGCAGTGACTGGTGGCTGGGAGACTCCCCTGTCTGCAGCCCTGCTGACTCAGAAGAGCGGAGGCATGGGCGGCCACACTCCGCACCTATTGGAGCACCTGGATGGATTCCAAACAGCCTCCCAGGAGCAAAACCCAGCCAACCCCAAATGAAAGACTTGCCCGCAGGAAGGTGGGACTGGTATCCGGGTGGTTTTAGGAGACAGGTTGGAAGGGGCTTTCTAGAATGTGCTGAGAGGCTGACAGCAGCAAAACCACAGAATGTCACCTTGTTCTCAAACCAGTCAGCCCAGCCTGCTAAGGATTTCTTTGTTTGTATAAATACTTCAAAATTGGGGGTTAATAGAAAGTTGTTGTTGTTTGAATAAGATGAGGTTATGTTTAGACTAGAGTCCCGGTGCACGATTTTGTGCACAGCCGGAAGAGGGTCCACGGGCTGTTGGCTGGCTGGCCCCACCCCCTGGTGGAATGGACAATTTGCATATTAGCCTTTTATTATATAGGATGGCTCAATTGAACTGTTCATTTTCATTTTAAAAATGTTTTTGTTTAGATGAGCCATGGGAAGATAACTAGGCTGTAACTCAATGTTTTACAATTTCACTCAACATAAAACAAGTGGAAAAGGAAGGGCTACCTCCCCAATTTAGCCATACTGTCTCTTTGCTGCCTCCTCCTCATCTTCTGCTGGTTCAGGCATGATGGATTGGGATTGGAAACCTGTGAGCTTTACCCTGCACTTCCTGTTTCCTCAGTTTGAGCCAGCTGCTCTGAACCCTGCCCATCTGAACCATGTGGGGACTTGTACAAACTCAGATGCCTGGGCTCAACTTCACACCTCTAAATCAAAATCTTGTAGTGAGTCCAGCCTCTGTGGTTCAATGGTTGAGCATTGGCCTATGAACCATGAGGTCATGGTTCGATTCCTGGTCAGGGCACATGCTCAGCTGTGGGCTCCATCCCCAGTGTGGGACATGAATCAATGATTCTCTTTCATCATTGATGTCTCTATCTCTGTCTCCTTCTCTAAAATCAATAAAAATATACTTAAAAAAATCTCTGGGTGAGGGTGAGGGCATCTGTATTTTAAAGCTTTCCAGGGGCCTAAATACACAGCCACTCTTGACAATCCATAAATCATTCGTCCAATACTGTTGATTTTTACCTCCAACATCTCTTAAATCCATCCTCTTATGCTCCATTTTCATTGCTCCTGATTTGGTTCTAGCCCTTATAATCTAGCTGGGTGACAGAAACAGTTTCCTAACACATCTTTTGTTTTTCTTCTTTTAGTCAATCCTTCAACCTGCCACCAGATTTTTCTAAAACACAAATCCAAACCTGTCTCCCCTCTGCTTTGGTTCTTCCAGTGGCTCCCGTCCGAGTGAATGATAGAGCCTGTTTACTTCTTAGATGATGATGGAGAACAGCTGCTCCTCATCCTAGGAAGGGTCTCTTTGAGTTTAAAATGTTTTCTTTTTAACGTTTACTTTAAAATAATTTAAGACTCACAAGGAGTTGTGTCACCCTTGGAGGTCACGCCATCCCAACCTCTATCTGAGTCTTGTCTGATGAGCCATTCAAATGTCAGAAATCGCATGGAGTTAACAAACCCCTTCTCTGTAATTCACATTCTTCTTCTGAAATGTAAATATAGCCAATGTGAACTCTCTCAACTTATCTTTCACTTCCACTTCCGTTTCTTCTCTATACTTTTGCCCATGTTGAGACAAAGGGAAGGAGAGATAGTCTCTTTGCTTTCATACTCTGCAAAAGAGATTGTTTCAGATTTACTACCTAGTCTCTTTTCATTCCCTTGTCGATTACCCTCCAAGCTCATAGATATTAGACAAACGCTCACTTTCTTTAGCACTTGACAAAGGTTTACTTTCGACCTTGTTTACTATTTTGAAGAGAAAACCCCAAGCCATCATGTGAGACCAATTCCTTCCATTGGGCTCTGGCTTTCCTTTCCTTCTTTCTAGTATTGTTTATCCCCTCTTCTCCTAAGTCCTCTTTTTCTACTAGTTCCTTCCCATGAGCTTTGAAATATGCTCATATCTCTCCCACATTAAAAAGAAGGCCTCACTAACTCCACTTCCCTTCCAAGTTCGGCCACATCTCCCACCTCCCCTTCTTCAAGGAGCAATTTACATTTGTTGTCTCCAACTATACTTTAGCGATTCATGCTTGCTAACTTCATTTCCTCACCTCCCACTCACTTCTCAAACCATTCCAGTCTAGACTCCATCCAGCATCAACCAAAACTCAACAATGATTTCCAGACAGGTAAATCCAATGGCTACTTTTCACTCCTCATTTTCTTAAACTCTTAGTAGTTAACTAAAAAGTGTGGGGTCAAAGTAGTACTTGGGGTGGGAATGGGAGCTGGGTGGAAGGGGCAAGGGGGGAAAATGGAGGACATCTGTAATACTCTCAACAAAAATAAAATTTAAAGATATGTGATGGTTAAGCATGTTGAGATTTAGCTGAAAGAGCTAAATTCCCAATCATGGGAATCCAGAGGGCTTCATTAGGCCTGGGGTATGGTTTCTTCACTGCTGTACTATCTACTATGTGCCTGACAAAAGTGCTCAATGTGTGTGGTGTGACTAAACCTCCTCCTCTCCCATGAATTCCATGACATGACTTTCTTTTCTCCTCTTACCTCTCAACTTGGCTTTCCAGTGTGTGTCTTACTGACTCCTTTATATGTGCCTACCTTATAAATTTGACATTGCTCAAGATTCTGTCTCTGGCACTTCTGATTTTATGACATTCAAATAAACTCTTCTTGGGCAATTAATTCCACCTCCATGGTTTGGCTTGCTATCTTTATGTTGACCAATCCCCAGTTCACATCAATACCTCACCTCTCTTCCAAACTCCAAATCCGAATTTCCATCTGCCTTCTAAATATTTACAAATATATATTAATGGCAATATTTCAACTGGTATATATACAACAGCTGCATCTTTTCCTCCAAATTGCTCTACTTGTTTCCTGTTATGATTAACAGCATCATCCTCTTTCTACTTATCCATGTGGGAAATTTCTAAGCCACTATCATCCCCTTTCATTTGTTTATTCAATAAACCTCAAATCTTGTTGATTCTATTTCCTTCTCTTTTTGGATAGTATTTTCAGTGTGTGTTCTAAAGTACACTGGTTCTTCGGGATGTTAATAGGAGTCACCGAAAAAGTATACAGAATCTATGATCAAATAAATTTAAGAAATGCTGGGCTGGACAGACGTAAGCAGATTTCTTTTACAGAGGAACTTTTTAAAGCCTTTGATATGCTAATGTAATTCAACATAGGAATACTACATGCATTGTTTTCAAAGTTATTTGGTCACAGAACCTTTTTCCCCCCAGCATCAAAGGAAACATTCCTAAAACACATTTTTTTTTGTAAATGGTGATCTTAATCCCTTTTTTTTCTCCTTGTGCCACTATCCTATCCAAAGCCTCTTGCTAACAGACTTACATCAGTTCCCTGGATGAAGGATGATCTCCCTATCTCCAATATCTTGTCTCTCCATCTTAACCTCTAGACTTCTCGAAGAGCTATCTTTGTAAAAGTTGGAATATGACTCTGCCCAGAGTATTATTATGTTGTTCCTTACCTCTGACTAAATATTCTATATCCCACTAGAATTGTGGGTTTGTCTATTTCTCCTTTTAGTTCTATCAATGCTTGCCTCATGTATTTTAATGATCTCTAATTAGGTGCATACATGTTTAGGATTGTTGTCTTCTTAGAGAATGGATTCCTTTAGCCCTTCTTTATTCCTGATAATTTTCTTTGTTTTGAAGTCAGCCATATCTGAAACATAGCTACTTCCGCTTTCTTTTGATTAGTGTTGGCATGATAGACCTTTCTCTATCAGTTTATTTTTAACCTATCTGAGTCTTTATATTTAAAGTGGGCTTCTGGTAGACAACATATAGTTGAATCTTAATTTTTCTTAATCTACTCTGATAGTCACTGTCTTTTAATTTGTACATATGTCATTCATATTAAAGCACTTACTGATATAGCTGGATTAATATCTATCATGGTTAGAACTATTCTCTAGTTGTTTTACTTCTTTCTTCCCCCCTCTTCTCTGCCTTGTCTTATTTTGAGAATTTATATTACTCCATTTTATATAACTCTTGGTATTAAACTTCTTTTAAAAAATTTAGTGGTTGCCCTTGAACTTACAATATAACCTAACCTAATCTAAGTTCACCTTCAAATAATACTATATGCTTCATGTGGACTATGGTTACACTTGAGTATTCCCAATTTCTACCTCCTGTCCCAAGTGACATGGCTGACATTTATTCCACTTACCTGTATGTTATAATCTCTCAATATATTGCTACTATTACCAATTTAAAGTTATGTTTTAGGTAAGTTAAGAATAAGAAAACTAAAAAAGATTTTATTTTACCTTCATTTATTCCTTTATGTAGATCTGAGTTTTTTGACCTATTATAATTTTCCTTCTGCTAAAGAACATTTCTTCCAGGAAAGATTTGCAGGTAATGAATTCTCTCAATTTTTGTTTTTCTGAGAAAAAATTTTATCTCCTTTACTTTGAAGCATGATTTTGCTGGATATAGAATTTTAGGTTGGTGGTTTTTCCTTTCAACTCTAAATATTTCACTCCACTCTATTCCTGCTTGTGTGCTTTCTGATGAGAAGTGTGATATAATTTTTATCTTTGTCCCACTATATTTGAGGTCTCTCTCTCTCTCTCCCAACTTCTTTCAAGATTTGCTGTCTTTGGTTTTCTGCAGTTTAAATATGATGTGCCTAAGTTTGGTTTTATTTTTCCTGTGTTATGTGAGCTACCTGGATTTGTAGTTTAGTGTTTGTCACTGTTATTGGGCATTATTACTTCAAATATTTCTTCTGCTACATTCCCTTGTCTCCTTCTAGCATTTTCTAATTATGTGTGATGTTATACCTTTTGATATTTTCCCACAATTTTTGGGTGTTCTAGGGTGTTTTCACTCTTTTATCTCTTTGTGTTTCAGTTTTTGAAGTTTTGATTACCTTGAATTCAAGCTCACTGATTCTTTCCTGGACTGTGCTGAGCAGGGGTCCTCAAACTTTTTAAACAGGGGGCCAGTTCACTGTCCCTCAGACCGTTGGAGGGCCGGACTATAGTTTAAAAAAAACCCTATGAACAAATTCCTATGCACACTGCACATATCTTATTTTGAAGTGAAAAAACAAAACGGGAACAAATACAATATTTGTACTTGCATGTGGCCCGCGGGCCGTAGTTTGAGGACCACTGGTCTTGAGTCTACCGATGAGTACATCAAAGCCATTCTTCATTTCTGCTAGTTTTTCTAGAATTCCTTTTGATTCATCCTGAGAGTTTTCATCTCTTTACTTACATTATTTGTCTGTTATTGATGTTGTCTACTTTTGCCATTAAAACCCATAATATATTAACCATAGTTATTTTAAGTTTCCTGTCTGGTAATTCTAACATCTGTGTCATATCTGAGTATGGTTCTGATGCTTCGTCTCTTCAGATTATATTTTTTCTTTTGTCATGCTGTGTAATCCTCCCCCTCCCCCACAAAAAACCCTGGACATATTGTATCAGTTAATAGGAACTGAAGTTGTTACAGGAAGGACTTATGTTAATCTAGGAGTTGGGATGTATCTGATGTTTGTTGTGGCTATAGATACCAGAGACTTCAAATTTCTCTTCTGTCATTGTTTTTCTCTCCTCTTGACTTTGTATTTCTCTAAGTACTCTTTTCAGAGTCTGTGTTTTGCAGCTCTTTCAGCTATAATCTACTTTTATTATACAGGAGCCCTGTTAATGTGATGGTAAGGTATAAGGAAGGGAAATGATATTTAATCTTATGACAAAATCTCAGTTTTTAAGTGGGTCTGTGCCTTGAAGTTGTGACTTTCACAAATATTTCTCCAGTGATATAGTTTTCCCTCCTGTCCCTGGCTGTAGCACTCCTAATCTATTTACTTGAAGCCCTGACACCTGAGGACTCTTTCCTTCCTCCCCCACAATCAGAAGACAAAAGGGGCCTTCAGTGGGGAGGAATCTAGGATAAAGTTTCAGAATTGTGCTCTGGCCAAGTCCTCTTCCCTGGAGTGGAGGCCTTTGTTATGAAGACCACAATAGATTTCACAATGATTACCCTTCCACCTCTCCAAGCCCAATCTTCACCTTGGGAATATGGTGGAGTTTCTGGAGGGGAAGCCTAAGAAAGTGTGAGTCCTATGACCCCTGCTCCTACAAACATAGTGAGTGCAGCTCCCAGGAGTCTCCACCTCTCATGCTACTCTACACTCAGCCTCTAGCAATTTGTCCAAATTACCATTTAAGTGTTTCTACCGGAGGTTTCTGCTCCAGGTAAACAGACTGTGTGTCTCTATAGATGTGCCTGCCTCTACAGATGTTGGGATGGCAGTTTCCCCTATGACCTCAGTTCTTTGATGTAAGAAAAGTCATTGGTTCTCAGCTTGTCTAGCTTTTTTCTCCCTGTCAGGGTTGGAGTGATAACTTCCAAGGTCTCTACATGCTAAATCTAAAACTGAAAGCTCCTCCTTACTCTATTACTGATTGAAATACTACTTCAAGGCCATCAGACACAAGGGGCCAAGCCTTACTAATCTATTTCTGTATTTCATGGAGGCAATCTGGTCTAGTTATTTTTTAAATGATGCTTTAGAAACCAGACCTGTTTGAATCTTGATTCCACTGCTTATGAGTTAAGGTATATGACATCAGTTATTTTATCTGTGAAAAGCAGTACCGTTGACTAGAACTTTCTCTGATGATGAAAATGTTCTTTATCTCTTCTGCCCATGACAGGCACATGTGGCTATTAAGCACCTGAAAAGTGGCTAGTGCAACTGAGGAAATGGAGTTCTTATTTTAATGAAATTTAAATCAAATAGCTGCATATGGCTAGTGGTTTCTGAATTGGATAGTGCAGCTCTAAGGCTTTAGCAGTGTAGACAGTGGATGAACAAATATGCTATTTTTATTCTCCTTGGGTCATTCAAAGTAAAAATATAGACTGATGTAATATTGCATCATCTGGGAGTATGAGGCCATGGCAGCAAAGCTTCTGGTTAGTAGAAGGTAGTCCCTGACTCTAAAGGCATTTTTTTTTTAACAAAAGAAGATTGTGATGTGAAATATGTCAACTAAGGTGTTTATACTTCTGGGCAGCTAAGGTGTTTATTCTTCTTCCGTGGGAATCGTTGCCCCAGACAAACGTGTGCATTCAGTGCAGACACTGAGATTTGTGTGGTTTTAGGCATGTTACACTTTAGTCTGTTCACACATTATCTCCCAACCCTATAATGATGATAATGTTGATTCCATTATATGGGCGAGGAAATGAAGACCCCAGAGAGGTTAAGTGACTTGATCAAGGACACATTCAGGCTTCGCAGTCTCAAACACAGAAACTGGGGGCTCTGAAACAACCCCTATTCCACCATGCCAAAATCAGTCCTTACTGAACTTCACTGCGGTTCCACTTCATCTCTAACCGCACTGACATCAGACAGTAGTGGAAACTGAACATTAGCTTCCAGAGCACTCATGGTGGACCTCTGGGAACCACAGAGCTGGGCCCTTGTCTCAGAAATGCAATATGTCCCTCCTATTTGTACCTGCTGTGTCTTCTGGTTTGATGTAAAAAAAAAAAAAGTTTCTGTAAAGGCAAGTGGCAGGCGACCCTGCGTGGGAAGTCTTTGGAAGAAAGGAAGCTTTGGCAATCACACAGTGAAGGTAGCAACAACAGCCACAGTGTATGTGTGTGCGAGTGGGGGGTGCTTATCTCTTTCCCCTCCATACCAGAGTGTGCTTTCTCCTATGCAGCCCACTTCTCCTAAACTCTCATACCTGGAGACAGGCAGTGCGGCAGGCGCTCTGTCCAATATGCTTGCCTTAAACTGCAAACGTAAAAGGCTCAGACTTACGTAGTACCCTTTGCAAATACCTATTACAGCACCATTCAGAATGAACTGCTGCACAAATAACTTTTGCACCTGGCTTGCATCTCTTGGTCAGGAGAGAGAGAGAGAAAGAGAGAGATAGAGAGCGAGAGACTGACTCTGCATTTATTTTTTGGAATTAGTCCTGGCAGCCAGTTCCTAGGATGCTTTATAGCAGTGGCTCTCAAAGTGTGGTCCAGCAGGAACAGCATCACCTTGGGAACCTGCTGGAAATGGAAGCTCTCAGTCCCCACCCCAGCCCTACAGATCACAAGCTCTTCCAGTGAGACCCCAAGTCTGTGTTTGGACAAGTCCCCCAGGAGAGTATGGAGGCAATGAAATGACACCAAGCAATGAATTAGTAAGGCTACACAAAGGTTCCTCAGGCCCACGAAACCACTGCTTTTAGCCAGTGTAATCCTCACACCAGCAACAGCAGCAGCCGCAGCCCTGGGAGCTTGTTAGAAGTGCGGGGCCTCAGGCCTACTATCCCAGACCCTACTGAATCAGAATCTGCATGTTTATCAAATTCCCAGGGAATTTGAACTACTGATCCTCACTTACACTGAGGTTTGTTTTGTTTGAAGAGTTTAGGCATAGAGAACCAGGGAGGCAAAAAGATTTTTTTTTTTTGGTGGATTTGATTTGGATCCTAAATAATTATAGATTTCTTTAATTAAAACTTTAGGAAAGGAGGGTGGGGGGACACAATGGTCTAAATGATTAAAACCCCAATTAAGCAGAAACTTACACTTGACATTTCCATGTTGCCTGTCCCTCCTGGTCTCTGGCAACTCTGACCACACTCTCCCCTTTCAAGTGCTTGCAGATCTATTCATGTTGGCAAAATTTCCCAGGGAGACGCTGTCCTCATGTAAATTCAGCGAGAGAGGCAAGTTATCAGTTCTCACACGTAAAATACTGGAGAATCCCTTTCTGGCATGCCCCATTGTGAGAAGTGGTGAAGATACCACGGGAACAGAAGCCCACAGTCTCTCCTATGTGTGCAAAGCACTGTCCAGCATGAAGGTGAGGTTCTGAGCCCTGAGAAAGCACCTTAATGAGTTGAATGCCATCCTCCCATCCCACCGACAGCTCTGCTAAGAACTTAGGAGCTGCATGCGCAGCAGTAGGACAAATCCAATCGTCTATAATGACTCAGATGGAGTCATTAAAGACCAACAAATTGCCAATCTAAGCATTGAGAATGCAGATTGAGCGCCCATTATTGCCTTTTGGATCAAAGAAAAAATGCCTACGTGTGTCTTTACTCAACAGGCAATAATGGCTCTGAAGAAGCTGGCACATGTGAGGAATAGTCATTTTCAAAGCAATAATGATAACACATCTTACAAAACACCGAGGAATAGGGCTACACAGTGCCTCCACATACCCTATGTCATTGCATCCTTACCATGAGTGGGAGTGGGGGAAGCTGTTACATTCAGTGCAGATGAGGAACCTGCTTCTCTGGGAGGTTAGGAGACTTACCCCAAATCGCATACCTATGAGAACTGGGACTTGAGCTTGGCTTTTCTGACGCCAAGCTCAGTGTTCTGTTCACAACAGCTGGATTTGAGCCTTGCTACTATAGGTGTACTCCACTGGACCAGCGGCATCAGTGTCACCTGAGAGCTTGTTAGACATTCAGAATCATGGTCCCACCCTAGGCTGAATCAGAATCTGTAGTTTACCTACACACCCAGGTGATGTGTGGGTACCTTAAAGAGCCTAAGAGCAATCAAGCTTACTCAGTAGGACCACTTGCTGTACCAAAACCAGAACAAAAACAAGTAACAGTGAAAACGTCACAAAATGAAGGCACTGAATATCACAAGATTGTTGAGAACTTATAATGAGAGTTCTATAGCAGAGATGCCTTTTGTCTTGAGACAATAGGAAGAATTGACAAAGCTGTATTTAACACATTTGTGGTGCCCATGGGAAATGGGGGAAGGAATGTCATCTCCAGTGCTGAGAAATTAGTAGGTCTAGTGCTTCCGTTAAACTTACTAGAGAAACACTGATTTTTTTGCCAGTATCATATTTTTAAGTTCACCTCTTAGAACAAATATTTCTGTTCACATGAGCTCCCTTAAGAACGAGACTCAGTAACATCAGGATGATCTCTTGAACACTGGTGCTACATCTGGAAAAACTACTTGTCCTTGATTTTAAAAAATGTGCTTCATGTTTATACTAGAGGCCTGATGCACGAAATTCGTGCAGGAGTAGGCCTTCCTTCCCCCAGCTGCTGGCACTGGTTTCCTTCTGGCACCCGGGACCCAGGCTTCCCTCGAAGTCTAGGCTTTGTCTGGAAGGTCGTCCGGAAGGACGTCCAGTCTAATTAGCATATTATGCTTTTATTATTATAGATTTGAGTATATTTATGGCCAAAGTTTTGAGACTTTAGTTCATGTAATTAAGGACACGTGTAGTGGAGAGCTGACTTTCAGGGTGCTCCATGGGAACTGCAGAGTGCTCTACCCTCCTGCATGGGAATGGGCCACTGGATAAGGAGGTCAAGTTTACACCTTTCCAAACTGTTCTTGGACCAGAGAAGATGGTCAGTTGTTTGGTTTCCTAAGAATTTCTCCTCATTGCTTACTGCTTACCATCAAGTTTGGAAACAAGAATCAAAAAATGAAGACAGATTTAAAGAAGGTACGTGGTCATGCTACCAGACAACATTATATTTGACCCAAATAAATTAATGGGGAAAAGAGAGAACATTTTCTATCCTATAAGTCATCGACCAGCAACAATCTATTAAGCACCTACTGCACAGTCCACATTATGCTAGGTTCTAAGAGAGATTTGGAAATACTTTATGAGGCATTGTTCCTGTGCTTGAAGCGCTTATGATCTTGCTGAAGAGAAACTAACATGTGATGATACAGCAAATTATATAATAGTGTATAGCGAAGCATTCAAGAATATGGATATGACTGAAAGCCAGACGGATTTAAAGGAGGGAAGGAGCCATTCTGGAAGGTCTCAGAAAGTAGGAGACATGTAAGTTTGACAGAGAGTGAATGCAGTTCTAGAGAGAACAATAAAAGTGGATGTGTGAAGTGGCCATCTTTATCTCTTGTTACTATCAGATGGAAAAAATCAAGAAACATGATTTCCCTCGTATGTGGGGTATAAAACTGAAAGCAACAAATGAACAAACAAGACAAACGAACAAAGACGTATAGACACAGACAACAGTATGGTGGTTACCAGAGGGAAAGCGGGGGATAGAAAAGAGTAAAGGGGGTCAAATATATGGTGACGGAAGGAGATTTGACTTTGGGTGGTTAACACATGATACAATGCACAGATGATGCATTATAGAATTGTACACTTGAAACCTATATAATTTTAATAACTGAGGTCACTCAAATAAACTTAAATTTTTTTTAAAAAAAGTAGATGTGTGAAAATGGGGGCCTGTAGGCTTCTCTTGTATTCCTAATGGGAAGAGGGAAAGGCGGGGTACTTAAATGTGGGGGGGGTGGAGGGGTTGGCATACAAAACCATATGGCCCGCTGGTGTCCAGGCCCCATTTGGAATCATGTTTACCACCATCCAGTGACAAAACGCAAACTGGCAGTTGCTTATCAAGTTCAAGAATAAACCAAACAGCGATACTGGATCATTCTTGCCTGTAAGCTTCATGGAGCTGGGGTCACGGCCATGTTGTTGAGTGAAGGGATGAACACCCCCTAGGAATGTGGGCCCTCAGCTTCCAGATGTGTAACTCCAGGTGGGGGTTAAGACCCTCAGGGCAGATGTTCTTATGGCCTCACCACATCCTCTCAGTTCACACTCACCCGTGCACGTCAAGACCACTTATTGCAAAACCCTGCAGCTCTTTTACTTGATGCTTTCCCACAACAACAACAAAACCAATTCTGATTATAGGGACACATATAGCATCTGAAATGGCCAGATATTTATTGAATGCTCCCAGATGCAGCTGGATCAACTACTGGTGGCTGGAGAGGTGGGGAATAAATATCCAGTTTCTTCATCTCAAGTGGGGATAACTTGGTCACATGTTCTACAGTGCCTCCCAGAGTTCTCCAGTGAAACGGAGTCCTGGGTGCCCACAGTGGACGCTTCCTTGAGACTACTCCCTTGACTGGCTTCCTGCTACTCCCTCTTTCAAGTCCCCATCCCCTTACCGGTGTTTTCGGACATTACCTCCCAAGGTAACTGCTTGTACTCCAATCCTCATCTCGACTGTACATGGAACCCGCAAATTAAACCTAAAGGAGAAGACCTAACAAGGGGCATCTTTCAAAATACCAGAAACAATATGCTCAAGAGGGTTTGTTTGAGAGCGAGGAGATAAAAATAGCTTCCTCATTCCCTCATTGCCTCCTTTTGTTCAAAATCTGCATTCTGAAGTTGAAGGCACGGCATATTATTCAGGGTTTCCCATATGAAATACCAAGTGGTGTTGATTTCTGTTTTTTTTTTGTGTGTGTTTTTTTTCCTTTAAAGGTTAGAGATTACTCACCTCCCCTGCTGGTCATTAAATCAGTCTGGCAGGATTCCGCGGAAGTTCTGTGGCCTTCCGGGCATGTGGCGGTAGCACAGGCAGTGCGGCAGACAGGCCTGCTTGCTGTGATGTGCTACCGAGCAGGTGACTTCAAAGGTCTAGCTCACGTATCACTTGGGGCTCACACTGAGCCCCAAAGTCAGGTACCAGATGGCACGTCCCACAAAGTCAAACTTGATCAGATCCCCAGTACCTTGCATCTCTCTAGCTCCTGTGCCAAGAGCTGCTGAAACCTCTGAGGCAGGAAACAAACCATTTCTTTTAGCTTACTTCTCCTCCTCTTAGTTATCTAAGGAGTCGCCAGTTAAATGTGCAGCTGTTTTGTGAGGTTTGTAAGTCTGGCGAATCCTGAGAGGTTCATTTTTTGTGTTAATTAAAAAAATCACGCTTCTCTAAGTCTAATATAGCATCCATCAAGATCCTATGAGTCATTAAGAAGGTGGGCTTCTTCTCACACGCCAGCTTTATATTTAAATTTCAGTTTTAATTAGCAGTTTACCCAAAGTCGGTCCCAAGTGCTTATCTGCATGGGGAAGTAAAAGACTGCTCTCCAAATCGAAATGATATGCGCCAGGTGGGCATCTGAGGATACTAGTCACACAAATGAAATGTACTCAGAAACCAGACAACCCTAGAAAAATATTATGCTTGGATTATTTGGATATACCTCCTATGAAATCAAAGGGGAATGAAAAGCAATCTTGATCTCTTTTCAGATTTCCCCCAGTGCAAAAATAAAGCGCAAAACCGCTATGTGCATACCTGAAACTAAGATCATATTGAATGCCAGCTATCATTGAAAAATTAAAAAACAATTTAAAAGGCAGCTGGCTGGTCCAGAAGATACACAAATACTGCCCTTTCAGGCCTAGGCTTGATGTTTTCTAAGAGTATCTGCCACTCAGAAAAGTCACCGAAAGGACTGGACTGCCCACGATGTCACAGCACCTGTCAGCAAACAAAGCACCCTGAGATGCTAAGAGCTGATTGCAGCATTAGCATCTGCGGAAATGACCTTTAAGGTGCCTTCCAAGCCCAAGGGTCTTTGATTCCTTGTCCCTTAGATGCAAGTTCTTCTTTTGACATTTTATGTTCAGAAACACAAAGCAGATGGACTAGGCAACAAAGCACCACCTCCCGCCTCCTGGGCAGGTCCCCACTCACAGTGGCGTCTTACATGCTCAGGACAAGCCCGGCCCAGCGGGTGACTGCTACAGAGTGAGGGTCAAAACTGCCGGGAACGGGCACTCTGACAAATCTCAAGGCCAGGGTCAGTTCAGCAGCTTTGCCATTCAAGCAGTTACACTGCATTCCGTTTCTTGGGTTCCTCTTCGGTGGGACTTAGACCATCAAGGGCAGAGCTAGAGGAGAGAGCAAGATAACTGCACCTTGGGGAAGGCCATCCTGAAAAATCTGGCCTCTGCCCAGCTGCCCCAAAGAGCATTTCCTAAGAGGTCATGCTATTTGCCCCCAAAGTTCTAGAAAATTTTGGCAGTTTTTCATTTTATATAATCATTGCAACTGCAAAAAACCCCCAAAACCCCCCCCCCCCCAAAATAAAACAGAAGAAACAGACAAGCAGGGTTGGGACCAGGTAGTTCTTTGCTGTGCAGGGCTGTCCTGTGCATCCAGGGTGTTTAACAGAATCCATGATCTCCACCCACTAGATGCCAGCAGCAACCCACTGCCAGTTATGCCAATCAAAAATGTCCCCAACCCCTGCTGAGTGTCCCCTGGGGGGGGGGGCACAGCTGCCCCTGTTGAGAACCACTGCCTTTGAGGTTAACAGCATTGACTACTTGAAAATGTCCTAGTTAAACAAGGTTTGGAATACAGGACAGGAACTTCTTCAGGTAAAGGACTAAAGAGTCAACATTTTTGGCTTTGAGAGCCACACGCCATCTCCACCTCATATTTTTCTTTGTTTTTGTCGTGATATATGTTTTTAAAAATGTAAAAACTTCTAATCTTGAAAATAGTCTTGTGTATGCTGATCCTTATACTGCAGGGAAATGTTGGCGAGTCCCTTAATGATGGGAAGTGCTGAGGTCGTATTTGGAAAAACTGGGATCCTGATGCAGCTACCAGGTCTCCGTGACCCTGAGCTAGCAATTATTCTGCCCTTCTTGGAAAACATAAAAAGTTTCAATAAAATAGAAACTCGGTATTTGAACAAAATGACATTCCCCAGTAAGTGGAAATACATCTGCATT
Organism: Myotis davidii; assembly: GCF_000327345.1. Lineage (NCBI taxonomy): Eukaryota > Metazoa > Chordata > Mammalia > Chiroptera > Vespertilionidae > Myotis > Myotis davidii. The sequence continues at coordinate 297,057 of NW_006300361.1, read as the reverse complement.
TCAACGCCTCCCTCCGTCTGGGGGGAAAAAATCCTACAAAGAACCTATCCAATTTCAAAACTGAAATATACAGAGATTAACAAGGACAGAAAAAAATGGTTTCTTGGAAAGAGAGAAGCCTATCAACTGCCAGCAAAGTTGTAAAAATAAAAAGGTCATTTTGAAAATCTATGTTAAAGTGGTTTCTGGGGAATTTTCTTGACCCACCACATAAGGTCTGAGTAAACCAGGGCTGGCCCATTTGATAAGTATTTGCTGAGGGTCCATGAGGCACCAGGGACTGTGTGAGGCACTAGAGTTGAATCATTGAACCCGGCCAGTGAACAGCGCTCAAACTTCAAATTGCCATGTTCCTCATCCAGAGATTTTTTTTTTTTCAGTAAAAGATTCGATATTTCTATCTTTGGATAGCGCTCTTCATAAATATTTTGTGTTTTACTTCGGGCACTCAGAGTTTCTGTACAGGGTGGGGCCAACGTAGGTTTACAGTTGTTCAAATGAAAAGTAACACAATAATTAATACATAATAACACAAGGATAAACTCTGTTTCAGATACTTAACACTGGAAGCCTACTTTTGCCCAACACTCTGTGGCTTTTCATTGACATCAGGAAGAATCGGTCAAGAGAATCTATAATAGTAAAAGTGTAATATGCTAATTAGACCAGATGTGCTTCTGGATGACCTTCCGGACTGTCCTGAGTGCCTGCCACCAGCCAGAGGGAAGCCCTGGTCCCGGGTGCTAGAGGGAAGCCGGTGCTGGCAGCCAGGGGAAGGAAGGCCTACTCTTTTTTAAAATATATTTTTATTGCTGTCAGAGAGGAAAGGAGAGCGAGAGAGATAGAAACATCCATGATGAGAGAGAATCATGGATTGACTGCCTCCTGCACGCCCCACACTGGGGATCGAGCCCACAACCCAAGCATGTGCCCTCGACTGGAATCGAACCCGGGACCCTTTGGTCTGCAGGCCAGTGCTCTATCCACTGAACCACACCAGCCAAAGCAGGAAGGCCTACTCTTGCACGAATTTCATGCATCGGGCCTCTAGTGTTCTTATGATCCCCTACCCACTGTTAAGAACAACTGTATGGGATGAGTACGAGACTTTGGTCAAATATCCTTCATTTGTGTAACAGAAATGTACATTTTAAATCATTCAAGTAGTTTATCGTATGGAAGGCAGTACATTATAGTGAAAAGAGCACTGTGCTGGGAGTCAAACACCCTGGGTCCTAGTCCTGGCTCTGTCTTTGTCTTTTTTCATGGACAAATCAGCTAATTTTTAAAGAGTAGTTTTCGCACTTGTAAAATGGAATTGCAGCGCTTTCCTGCCTACCCCGAGGCACTTACTGTATCTAAACATCCTGATGTTTACATTTTATAAAGTGTTATAAAGACGATAGCATCATTAGAAAGAGTGGACTGAACCGGTTCTTCACTGTCTGCAGATGACTCTGAAATAAATCAAGTATCGTCTTGATCACAGCCCAGAACAATTATCAACAAGACCTTCTTGTACTTCATTTTAGATGATTAAGAAAAAACATCTCTATTAAAGCTCGTGAGACCCTACCCAGAAATTTGCTCTGAGAGAAACATCGTGTATTTTCTGTTAAAATATGATAATGAGCTAAATTTAATCTTCTAGTGAAATGAAGACTTTTGAAGATCAACATTTATTTAAAGAGGTTCAGAAATTAATGGTGGATCCCTTAGCAGCGCCATCAGGCTATTCACTTTCATCCAAAATGACATGTTTGCCACACAGCCTGCAGAGGAAACCACTGTGAGGGAGAGTCACCCCTCTCATAGTTTGGGGCTCAGTTCTATGCGGCACGGTCAGAGGATGGCAATCATAAATCCCTTGCCCAAATTTCAGAAAGCTCCTCCAAATCCGATCAGCTAGCTGGCTTTTCAAATGTGCATTCTTTTTTTTTCTGTGATACTCTCAATTATATTTTAAAAAAAGCAACCTGGGTTTTTATTTTTTGTCATCATCCTAGTCCAGTCCGTTTTAGATCAGAAAGTAGCCAGACTAATAGAGTCTCCTTCATTGAATCAGCCTGCAGTGGGTATCTGATGTGAATCTGAGGTACCACCAAGAACGCTATGAGGAGTGAAGGACATGGTCCTGTAAGTCACTTCCTCTAGTTTCCCAGTGGGGCCTGAAAAAACCTTGAGCCATCTCTGCTTTGTCCAATTCACTTCTAATGCAGTGCAATAAACCAGGCAGGGGCTGGCTGGTGTTGTGTACAATGTTAACTGTCAGTTGCTGTCCTTGATGCCAGCAACCAAGTATCAGCATAACACTAGTAAGGGCAGAAACAGTGACTCCCACTCCTGACACCTTTTGTAAAGGACACGTCTTCATCATGTCACTAATAGAAAAAAAGAAAGAAAAGAAGCGCTCATTCTCACACTTTACATTACCATGACTACTGAAGGTCCGTTTTTCTGTCCTTCGGCTCCATACCTACCAAATGTAGGAGTTGGATGTAGAAAGAAAAAAATGGATACATAAAATCAAAGGCAATCCCCTCAGTGTCATAAGTCTGTGTTTTTATAAGCTGTTTGAATTTATTTGACCAGAGAGCCAGCTGCTGGAAATCAGTTCTGAGCACTATTCCACTGGGTTTTGATTTTTCCCAGACACCTAGAACATGAAAAAGCACCCCATTTCTTAAAACAATTCACTGGCAGGACTGTTGTCCTTTAAAGTTGCCCTTTAGACAGGGATGCAAAGCCAGTGTCCTCTCTCCAACTTTCTCTTATAATACAGTTTTCTGTCTTGAACAGATCAAAGTCAAATAGGAGAGAAACAGTCCAGGTAAAAAGAGATCTGATGTGCCTGTTGATGTCTCATTAACCTTGAGAGTGAATGTAATTGGTGATTGCCTGTCACACAGGCATGGGGGTTTGTTGGGAGGGGGGAAGCCAGTGGAAACATCACCTGGGGGGGGGACCGGAAATACAAAGAGAAGCATCATTTAGTAGATCATCTAGCAAATCATGGGGCAGCTTTCCAAAGATCAGGATTGGCTAAATTATAGTTTCCTTAAGCCTGTGATGAAACTACTACGTGTTTCCGTGAGAAAGCATTGGGAGCTGTATCTGTGTGCCAAAATACGTTCACTGAGGTATTGGGGGGGAAACACTTTGATGTTAGAAATATAATCATGAGAAAAGCAAATATTTTGGGATTAATGTTACTAAGGCTCTGTGATGAGTGAGTATGTGTGATGTGTGTGCCATTAAAAATATCACAAGCCACCCAATGTGGGAATGCCTTGATTCCACTGAGTCCCTGGTCAGATTCGCCTCATTACTAATTACTGATTGATAATACATCAACAGATAGAGGGAAGGAAGTTAGCTTGTCTCTAGGGATAAAGGGTTACCCGTGGAAGAAAAGAGAAGGACAGAGTCCCCCAGGTTCACTGGCTGACTCCTCTTGGGATAAGAAGAGGAGCACTCTAACCAGCTTCTAATCCCAGCTCTAGACCAGAGACCCACACAAAAGCAGCCCCTCCCATCCCTTGGCCCCAGGGCTCCATCTGGGACTGGTTCCGGTCTGCCCACCCCAGGGAAGCACCTTAAGTAAACAAGTCCCATAATGCCCCCCAGGGACTCGCATGGAGTAGTCTCACCTATTTTTGCTTTTCCCTCCCAAGGTCTCCGCTTCTCCATCTTTAGTCCCCACTCCTCTGCTTAGGAACTTGCAGAAAGTTATCACTATAAACCTCACTTTTCACACCGGATTCCCACCGCAGGCTGATGCTGGCACAACCTGTTTCCGTGAGAGTCACCCTCTAGCCTGCCGCTTGCTTCCCTGTGCTCTGGTCAGGGCCCACAGCCAGGCGCGTGTCCTCACCCTCTGGCTTTGCCCCTCACCCTCATGCCCAAAGGCGCCCCAAGAAAAGTGGATCCGCGGAATCCCCTCTTTTCCCAAAGAAGTTTCTGCATTTCGAAGGAGAGGAGGCGAAAGATGAAATACCTGTGAATCACAAACATCATTTCCTACCCCAGGAGACAGAGATGGCTACCTGGCTCCCGGGGAAAGGGCAGCAGGGCAGCCCCTGTCCTTTTGAGGGACCACGCTTCTTTCTGGGTGGGTGGGAGGGAGGCATTTTCCTCACCATCCCACCTCACATTCCTTTGCTCCTCATCGCCCCCCCAAAGAGCCCTTCTCAAAACACTCCTGGGGTCAGAAGAAGGGAGAGAAAAGAAGGGGAGGTGGGAGGTCTCTGAATCCCCTCATGCATAGTATTCAGTTTTCAACTAGCAGGACTTTTTAGTACGTATTTTCTTGTTCTGCTCCTTCCTGGCCCAGTTACCCCAAAGCCGCCCAACCCCCAAGACCACTGCAACCAAAACAAGCGCACTGACCACAGCACCCTGGCTGCCGCCGCCCCAAC
>NW_006300361.1:292269-292480 GCF_000327345.1 Myotis davidii | reverse complement strand
TAGAGCCGGTGCTTGGAGCGGTTGACCGGGAAAAGGCTGTTAACGAGGTTGCGCTCGATCTTGGCGAGGCTGTGCTGGGGCGCCAGCAGGTGCTCCACGCTCTCCTCGACCTGGTAGCGGCTGAAGCTGGCGCCGAGCAGGATGGAGATGAGCACGGGCGCCGAGGCGAAGAAGACGGGGTGACTGGCAATGAAGTGGCCGAGCCGGGAGA
>NW_006300361.1:291171-291651 GCF_000327345.1 Myotis davidii | reverse complement strand
ACCCAGAGATGAATAAAGAAATGACCCCGATTTTCCAAACAAAAAGTAAAGAGTTCTCCCGGGGGGCATCAGGCGGACCCGCTCAGAGCCGAGCTCCCCCAGAGGCGGAAAGGAGGAGGCTGAAGACTGCGTGCGCTCTGGCTCTCGCCAAGCTCAGGTGGTGGCGCGCACTGGCTGGTGCGGAGAGGGGGTGGGGAGCGAAGACGCTCGAACGTGGAAATCACGCCTCCTTTCAAGTAAGAGCCATTTAAAATAGCCCAACACTGCAGTTTCCGCGGGACCACGGGGTCCGGTGCGTGTCTGGGGTACGTCCGCCCGAAAGGCGCCTGTGGAGAATCTTTATACAAACCCTCATTTAGGATCGCTCCAGACGGATTGGGGTTGGGCAGTTCTGCTGCGCGCCCCTCAACCTCCCCGCCCCGTCCCCCAGTAATAAAAGTGTTGCTAATGATGGTCAGTCTCTGGAGCCACGGGTCACCA
>NW_006300361.1:289753-291084 GCF_000327345.1 Myotis davidii | reverse complement strand
CCCGTGCGGGCGTAGAATGTTTGAGAACAGCTGGTCTGGGAGTCCGTAGCGTTACTCCCCTTCTCTCCTCCACCCCACTCTCTCCTCCTCAAATGCGCGAATGTGGGGAGTGGGGGACCCCTTATCTCAGACCTGGAGAGATACCGGTCTCTGAGCGTGCCGAGCCGCAGGGGGCGCGGGGGAGCCCCTGGGCGCCGAAGGCTCGACAAAGTTGGGCGTGTACGTGTGAGCACCAGCCTCGAGCTATCAGGCAGCCACTGTGGTTCCCCTCGAATTCCCCCTCCAGAGAATTCCCCGAGAAGGCGGGCACCGGCTTCGGGCCCGGGATAGACCAACAGCGGCGGGGACGGCCATGCACAGGTACAATTTAGCGCCTTTCGTTGCGCGCTCCCAGCCCCCGGGGTCCATCCACTGCAGCGCAGACCGAGCGGGATCTTGGAGTCTGGGCCACTGAGTCGCTCAGTCCGGCCATGGGGGTGGGGATTGGGGCGTGGCGAGGGGGTCCCCAGGCTTTCCTCCCCTAGCGCTCAGCCTTCGCATCCCAAAGCCTCTGGTAGCTCCTGCTTGGCCTCCTAATACGAAGGGTCAAGCCGCAAATAGAGCCGCGATCCCTGGACTGTGGCCCGCACTACTGAACATGGACATGCATATTAACCAAAGCTGAGGGACGATGGACTGGGCGAGGAGGAGGAGGACGAGGAAGAGGAGGGGAAGAGGAGGAGGAAGAGGAAGAGAGGGGACGAGGAGAGGGAGAGGGAAATGGATGGGAGAACGCGACTCCGGGAGGTGTTGCTTCCCAATGCTAAGCGGCCCTGCGCTTCTCAAACTGAACTTGGGAACTTGCACGTTGGAAACAGGAAGTCGTGAGCTGGGAAATCCTCCTTTTTTGGTTTCTCTTCTTCCTTCCATCAGACTAGACACTCCTTCCTATAGTCCCTTAGCAGCACCTAAAACTGCTGCGCCGCCCAGCCCGGGGTTGCAACCGCTCTGCTCCGCCCGCGCTCCGTAGGTCCTTCCAGCCCTCTGGACTCTCCTTCACTTTCTCTGCTCACCCTCGCTATTCCCCACACCGCTCACTGCTTCCGAAGGCTCCTCTTGGGCGCCCAAGTTCACCAGCAGCAGCAGCCAGCACCTCCCCACGCCACTCCGTGCTGCCTTCCCCTGGAGGGACATATTGGGAGGGGCTAGAAATTCCCCTGCTCCGCTCCGCTCGTGCCCTTCCCCCAGCATCTGCAGCGCTTTGCTGATTCACGATGATCGCGGAGGGAAAAACCTCATTGACTTGTGCCCCTGCAAGCGGCGAGGCGAGCGCGGGGGGCTGCTAGGGCACC
>NW_006300361.1:285066-289624 GCF_000327345.1 Myotis davidii | reverse complement strand
GCTACTTCTTTAGGCTTCTTTAGGGCTGAGCAGGGGGGCAGCTGGTGGGTGGGCACTTCTCAGGAGGCCTAAAGTCAGTCTCTGCGCGGGGAGTGAATAGAGATGGTGCATGTGCTCTGATGCTAGCTCAGCGGCAGAGGTAAGAGAAGGGAAGCCAGCTCACAGGTCTCTTTGGGAGCTTTCACATTTTGGCGACGCTCCTTTTATTCTGAAGTCTTTGTCCCTCCCAATGGTTCCCTCCTAACCTTGGTTCTTGCCCATCCCTGGCATTTCTGGCCTTTGAATGTTGGCCTTCTGGCCGGCTGAAGCGCTGGCGTCCCCTCTCTCCTCGCCTGGGCTGAGTCTTAGAGCGGGAGAAACCCAGCATCCCTCAGCTGGCCTGGTGGGAGTGTTGTCCTCCCACACGGAAAGGGCCTTTCCTTTGAGGCCGAGGCATTTGCTTCTAGTTCTTCCAACTCTTCCTAATGGTCCTTACGGAGGTCTGGGGAAAAGTCCACCCTGCCGGCTTTAATTCCGAGACACCCAACAGCCTGCGAGTTGATCTTTCTGCCACTTTTTTATTGCGCACAATCCAGTTGGCGTTGTCAAAATTGAGCTGGGGCAAGAAGGAGGAGAGAGGGCAGTGTCTCCTCTCTGGATCAGACATTCAGGGGAGCATTGCCACCACCACAGACTTGAGTTTGCATTTGGGACAGTGACCTTGCAAACAGAGCTTCCATCAGTCCCTGAGTAAATGATTCCCTTTTCTGATTACAAATTAATACATACTAATTGTAGAAAAATTAAAAATAACAAGAAAAAGAAGGGAACAAAAAATCTCTGTATCTCTGTACTCCCACCACCTTTCAAAGGTAACCTCTGTTGATAAGTTGTTGCACACACAGACAACATTATATAAAGGTTAGGGCTGTTGGTTCCATAACCATTAGGTTGAATCCTTACTCCACCACTTACTGTGATGATGCATTGGGTAAGGACTTGACCTCCTTATGCCACACTTATGGAAAAGGGCAATAATAACAGTAGCCACCCCATAGAGTTGTAGTGAGAATTACATAGGTGAAAAGATATAAGGCACTGCCCGGCCGGTGTGGCTTGATGGTTGAGCATTGACCTATGAACCAGGAGGTCACGGTTAGATTTCTGGTCAGGGCACATGCTGGGGTTTCTGGCTTGATCTTCCATGGGGGGCATGCAGGAGGCAGCCGATCAATGATTCTCTCTGATCATTGATGTTTTTCTATTTCTCTCCTTCTCCCTTCCTCTCTGAACTCAATAGAAAAATATTTTTTAAAAGACATAAGTCACTAAAAAGGCATGGAATATCACAAACACATAGTAAATGATATTTGTTATCATTCTAGTCTTCTCTGAATGTGTGTGTGTGTGAAAAATAAAATCAACCCCTGCCATCCAAAATTGGCCTGGTATTGTCAGCTGGACTTGGTAAGAGCTGACATGGGACTCACATCTAAACTTTGGTGGGCTCTTATTGAACAAAACCCATTCCCCACAACACTGATATCAGATAAGGTCATCCCGTAACTGTGATGGATCCAGACAAAATTAAAACCACTTCATAATCATGCCTGAACACAAACATGAACCTTCTCCAAACTATAAAAATGACCAAACATGTCCCTAGCCTGGCTAATAAGAGTGACTATTCTATTTTTTAAAAAACAAATGACAGCTTTAGACTTGACCTAGTCTTTTCTCCTTTTAGATAAAGATTTACTAAGGCACCCAACCATAAAACTACCCCACATCCTGACAGCTGTCAATCCAGAGCAAGCCCTGCTGCCTTAAACCTTCCTTAAAATCTCTTAACCCAAGGCCAGATCCTGCAAGTCCTAGAATACCTTCTTGCCCTCAGTTCTCTGTGGTGCATGTTTTCCCTCATTGCAATGAAAAAATAAACCCAGCTTGTTCAACTACTGGTGTGTTCCTGGTACTCTTTTGGCAGAAGGGCTTTGCCAATGTATATAAAATGTTTACACACATTTTCCACCCCTAAAATTGAAGGTCATTATAAGCGTTCTGTTTGGCAACCATTTCCCCCTCCCCCATTAAATAGATCATGAGCATTTTCTCATGTCAGTTAATACTGCTTTTAAACATCTGAATAGCTGCATAGAATTCCAACATATGGCTGAACTTCATTTACTTAGTTTATGCCATATTGTTGGACATTTAGTTCTTTTAAATTTTACTAATATATATAACACTGAGTTGAACATCCTGTACACAAATCTCTACCTGCATCTCTATTTTCTTAGGGTCAAATATCCAGCACTATCTTTTAAATAGACTGCTCCTAACCATTTCCTTTCTAATTATTGTTAAATGGTAAGGTACAAGGGCATTCCTTCACAGGGATTAAATCTCTATATATGAAAGGCTAAGCAACTGCCTGACCATCTGGTAGGTATGACGCGCACTGACCACCAGGGGGCAGATGCTCAATGCAGGAGCTGCCGAGTGACAGCAACTTTGCAGGGTGACCTCTTGCACTCTGGGACCCCTCAGGGGATGTCGGACTGCTGGTTTCGGCCTGATCCCCGCAGGCCAGGCTGAGGGACCCCACCTGCCAGAGGGTCCCCGCTCACTCCACAGACACCCTTCAAGCCCCGGTGCTGCCCCAGGGAGGGACCACTGGAGGTTGGCTCCAGGGTGTGTCCGGCCCGTCTTGCCTAGTCCCGCCCCACCAGCCACCTTCTAATTAATTTCCTTTCAATGTGCGTGAATCCATGCACTGGGCTTCTAGTATGTTGATAAAAATAAATGATGTATTCCCACTGGGGAGTATCATCTGTTACATCTGGAGTCAGTCTCTTGGCTCAGTCTTGCTCAGAGATGCAAAAGAGATTGATTACGGTGTGGAGAGAGTGGGGATTCAAAAGAAAGGCTTATTTGGTTTGGTAAAGCTAGAAACAAGTGTCTGCTTTTGTCTAGCAAGTTTGTCAATCATTAGCTTTCAATAATCCTACCACCATTTTCTGCCTGAGGAGCAAAAAATATTTTCATGCATATGTCTTAAATCTAAAGAGGTCTATGTCAATTATGAAATGACTATGCATAGCAGGATCGTGGAAAGGATATTTGGGTGGTTGCGGTTGAGGGTGGAACTTAGTATAGAGTATTTATCATTACCTGATACTTTCCTGATCTCAATAACACTACCGTATTTTTAAAAGTGCTGAGTGTTCCTGCCATTCTAAAAGATCTAGGTAAGATCTCTTGGAGAATAGAAACATATGCAGGGAAGGCCAAAGTATAACAAAGATTATGCTTTCATGGGAGGAAGCTCCCCTGACGAACATCAGAATTACCTTGAGTGGGGATGTTTCCATGAAATATCTTCTGGGACTTAGACCTGTTTTGACCAAGAGGCTGCTTTATGCAGAGCAATACTACACTTCAGAAATTTTACCCAAAGGGGGACTACTGAAGATAGTTTAAACTTGCCATTGAAGAGGGAACACATGTGTGGCAAGTCTTAATAGGTTGCATTTCTACTCAAAAGTGTGCTGATTGGACATCTAAGTCTTTCAGGATATTCTGCCAACTCAGTAGGCTCTCCATAGCATCATGAATCTTTTAGAAGAATGATCCATCATGACATAAGAAAAAAAGTAAAGCAAAATCGTTTTTTCTGAATAAACATAAGACTCGGGGCTAAGAGAGGAATATTTCATGCATGGATCCAGGAAGAAACATTTTGGAACACACTCTCTTGGTGTCTGTGTTTCTAATATAATCCAGAAGGTTGAACTGGACAGGTGCAAATTTTTGCTTTGCATTTTTTTCTCTTAACAGAAAGCATGACTTTACCTTCTTGCCAGCTTTCAAAATACTTTCAATCTCCAAGGTTCTCTTAAAATCCTAGCTCACATGTAGAATAAGCTTTCTCTGACTGCCACACCAACCTTGATTAATTTAACTCTAGTGAAAAATTTTATTGGAATTTCAGTCAGCAGGTTTCCTACTGTGGTCGACAACTATGAGAAATTGAGCAAGGGATTCCCTGCTCTCAAGGAATTTGTAGTCTAGTACAGTTGAATAAATCTACTGAGAATTAAAATATGAGCCAAAGTAAAGGAAATTCTAAAGGAGAGGTCACAACAGTTTCTGAAAAGCTCAAAAAAGGCATAGATGATATCTGGTTTGTCTCTAGTCTTCGAATAGCTTTAGCCTAGAGTTAGCATCTTGCTGTTTTGAGCTTCTTTGTTATATAGTGTTTTGTATATATGATCTATAAACATCTATATCTATAAAGATATGATATGTAAATATTACATATCAGTTTTTTGATAGCCCTTTGATCACTGGGCCGACGGGTTGAGGTCCCCTTCTCTCTTCACTTGGCATAGTCCTAAAGTTTTGAGCTTGGCCAAAGAAGGTGATACCTCCTGATTCTAAGAATTCCTGAGTAGTTCCCCTTTCCTGATATTAAACTAAGTGTATGTGAGGTTTTTCATTAAGTTAAAATAGCTTTTCTTCCACAGCATCTAAATAAGGAGAGTTTAGGTCATTTTGTTTCAGAACCAGGGACAGA
>NW_006300361.1:277060-284995 GCF_000327345.1 Myotis davidii | reverse complement strand
ATCACTTGGTTTTAGAGAAATTTTAGAGCTAAAGAGGTTATTTAAACTAATATAATCCAGGGGGTTAATCATCTTTACCTTATCCAGGACAATTAAATTGGAAAGAAATTTAGATTAGTGGCTCACTAAATCCAGTATGTTCATATTTAAAATTGTGCCCAGTACTTTTATGCCCTTGCGATATGTTTGTGTGGGGAGGACATTTAAAGGTAAATGTTAGAACTGAATCTAAAATATAATGTCTTGAATTTTAGGAATAATTTTGCCTAAGACTTACCAAAATGATAGAAAAAGGGAAATATAATATTTTATGTGTTTTATGTGCTAAGTTTAGCCTTAGGCCCTTTCGCATATCTTGGTGTATGTACTTTGCAAAGTCACTCAGTAGGCTACTATGCATTGTCAAACCCATTTTAAAGAGAGGAGACTGAGGATTAAGGAGATTGAATATTTTGTGTAGGAAGATCTTGTAATGGAAGTACTGTATAAATAAAACCCAGGCCTATCTGATATTAGAATCCATATATTTTTATTTTTTGCTTAATCCTTTCACGTTTTTCACCCAGCCTCCAACCCCCTCTGCTTTGAAAGCTGTCAGTCTGTTCTCTGTATCTATGAGTCTGTTTCTATTTGTTAGTTTATTTTGTTCATGGGAGGGGTGTGGGGAGGTAGGAGAGGGTAAAGGGGAGATGAATGGTGAGGGAAGGAGAAGTGACTAGGGGTGGTGGACACACAATATAATATACAGTTGGTTATTATAGAATTGTACACCGGAAACTTACATAATTCTATTAACCAATGTCACCCCAATAAATTCATTAAAAATAAAAATAAAAAAGAATACATGTTTTTCTGTCAATCATTCTTCTTTTAAGCAGAAAATTACTTGTTTCCTCTTCTAAAATGCCTTGACTGGATATAATAATGTGTCAGAAACATCTTAGTCACATAACATAATATGCCATGAATATTATAAACTATTTAATGCTATTTCTGTATTTACTATTCATTTAGTAGTGTTGTAAAGTGGCAATATTGTGGCCTATCCATTAATCAGTTTTTCAGTGTTTGGATTTATTTCTGATGTTGGTATTCCTTAGAGGAGTTCTGTGGACCAACAAAAATATTGTTATGGAACCCAAGTGTTTGCTGATCTAATTCAACCCACTCCTTTTGCAGATGGCAAAACTTATGCAGTCCTTGTCTGGATTCTACCATGAAAAAAAAAATCCCTCAAAATGTTAAAATGGAAAACTGTCAAGTGGTTCCAAAATACATAACAGAAAAAGCAACCAAATAGACTCTGACCTTCTGCCTGTTGAAGTTCTTCCATTTTTTAGTGGTTCAACAGTAGTCATTATAGTGCAAAGGGAAAGATTCCTTAATTCTTTTCCTTTACTGTATAAGGGGAACAAAGACCGCTATAATCACCAGATCCATTGTCTTATGTATGAACATAGGGGACATAAGAAAGCAGGGGGTTTTCTGATAAAACTTTTAGCTTCAGGGCAGTCTCTCTTTGATGTTTATATATTTAATCCCTTTAAAAATTGTACTCCAGAGCATAACCTAAGAACAAAGCACTTCATCCCTTCTGTTATTAGAACTGTGTACTTCTTGCTTTGACTTTTAAAAATGACAGAGCTACAAGGCATTCTGTTCCCCATGGCTGATCACTTCCTTCTAGTGAATGGCGTTGTGTTGGTGAATTAATTAATAGTAAAGTCTGATTTACATATTAACAAATATTAGACTTGTAGGAAAGTTGCATCAGGAGGCAGCTCCTAGGATAGGTTAAGTGAGAAAAGAAAAACATTTTAAAGCTTCCTTTTTCAAACAAAGCACCGGACTTGGCATGTCTAGGGCTGCTTTGCTTCCAGCTTCAGGCATCTTCTGAACATGATAAAGAGGATTATTCCACATGTGGGAAAGTCTGCTCTACCATGGGTGGAAAGGTTGAGCCTCAGGTGAATGCCATTACCTCCCGTAGCCTGCCAAGCAACAGAAACTAGTTTGGTTCCTGGCCAGGCCATTAACAAACAAGGTCTTCCATTCCAGCTCTGTCTCATCCCTGTATTTCAGATTTCCGTTCACCAAATCAGAATACTAAAGATGATGATGATATTCCTCTGTTAAGAAGATTTTCAGATGTAAAACATGATAATGAAGGTAAACTGCATTGAAACAACCACACACATTATTGGGCTTGATAGGTGCAAGGCACTTGCCAAATGCGGAGCATGAAGACGTAAAGACCGTGCCTTTCCAGTGTCCACAGTGCAGGGGAATGAGGCCAACAAGTGAAACAACAAAATTGTGTAGTGTGGCAAGGACATATGTGTTATGGGACCGATGAGTAGGTTCCCCTAACCTAGCCTGAAAGGCAGAGAGGTAGGGTTTGGAAAAGCTTTTTAAAAATATATATATTTTATTGATTTTTTACAGAGAGGAAGGGAGAGGGATAGAGAGTTAGAAACATCGATGAGAGAGAAACATCGATCAGCTGCCTCCTGCACACCTCCTACTGGGGATGTGCCTGCAACCAAGGTACATGCCTTTGACCAGAATTGAACCTGGGACCCCTCAGTCCAAAGGCTGACGCTTTATCCACTGAGCCAAGCCGGTTTAGGCTGGAAGAGCTTTTAAGAGGATTTATAGAGATGCTGTCTGGTGCTCCATCCTTATCCTCTTGGTCCACTTGGCCTTCTAGCAAGTTCCCACAGATGGCTTCCTGCCTGTCTGTGTGAGATAGTCCCTGCTCATGGAGCAGGCCGGAAGTGCCAGGGAGCTAACACCTCTAGGAGATACCTCTAGGAGGGACAGGAAAAATAAATAAATACCCAAACTTCTTTGCCTCTCTGAGGGACAACTTAGAGACGTGCTTCCCACAGGCTCTGAGAGACTTCCCCGCAGAGTGGTCCTCTGGTTGCCCATTGCAGTATCCCACTCATGAGCACACCCTTTGCTGGCTTTTCTCTCTTCTATCTACCTTCTTTGCTCCCCCACTTTGTTTCTGGGACTCTCTTCCCCAATAAACCATTCACACCCACATACTTGTTTCAGGATTTTTCTTTGGGGGAACCCAACCGAAAAAACAGTAGATGACATCCTAATGGAGTCTCAAAGGTTAGCAGTTAGTGAAGCCTAGTGAATTTAATGGTATGTAAATTATACCTCAGTAAGGCCATTTGGAAAAAAAAAAGAATTAGTCAACCCACCATGGAGGGACAGAATATTCCAGGCAGAGGGAATAACATTTGAAATTATAAGGATGAGATAGAGAATTTAGTTTGGGGAACTACAGATTGGATAGGCAGTAGTTTGGAAAAACCGATGGGAGCTACATTAAAAGGGGACTGATAAGCCTGGATAAAGAGCTGAACGTTTATTCTGAAGGTGATAGGGAGCCATTTCAGGGCTTTAAACAGGGGAGTTTATGGCCAGGTTTATGTTTTATAAAGTTTCTTGGGTGGCCCTGGATAAAAAAAGGGCAAAGAGGCAAAGAGACCAGTTAGGAAGTCGTGATAATAGGACAAGAAGAGATTAGGGCCTGAAGCAATACGGTAGAGGCTAGTAGGATGGAGAGAAAGGGAACAATTGATATGTTTTTAGAAAAATAGAATTGGCAAGACTGAGATGATTGCAGAATGGAGCTGAGATTCTGCATCATGGTTTCTGAAGACATAGTATCATTTCAAAGAGCTGTGCTAAACCGTACTTAACCCTAGAAAATTTCAGTTTATTTTTACCAAATTCTATTTAACAGAGCTTCTCAGGGTGAAAAAGAAGAAAAGGTGGACTGTGTTAAGCTCTAAGTTACAACAAAGTCAGGTTGAATGTAATGGTTTGGACATGAGAGCTGGATAAGAGAGGTTAGTGGCCTGAATGAGTCCACAGGGTGGAGGCTGAAATCCTAGGTTAAGTCCATCCTATGGTGATTTATGAGGATTACTAAATATCCTCGCTCCCAAGGGAATTGACTTATATCTTAAGGCTAGTTGCTTATGTGAGAAAACTTCATTTGGAGGACAAGGTAAGGAGATAAATGAGGAGGTGGGCATGGGGAGAGGAAAATGAAATGTACAGCCTGCATGGGTGAGATTCCATGGAAACCTCCCTCTTTGACTCATCTTAATTTTCTTCATCTTTACAAAGTACTAGAGGCCTAATGCACAAAATTCGTGCCAGAGTAGGCCTTCCTTCCCCTGGTTGCCCGCACCAGCTTCCCTCTGGCACCTGGGACCCAGGCTTCCCTCCAGCTGCCGGCAGGCACACTTGCAGCCCTGGCTTCATCTGGAAGGTCGTCTGGAAGGATGTCTGGTCTAATTAGCATATTATGCTTTTATTATTATAGATACCTGGGGATTTTCCGTCTATTTGTTTAGAACCTATCCATCTCTGAGGGTGACCAAGGCCCAAACCCTCTATATGTCGGCCTCTATTCTCTGGTAGTAGCTTATACTTCTATTAGGAAACACACACCCACACACACACACACACACACACACACACACACGCACACTGCACATGCTTTAATTTACACTATTAGAAATCACATTGAAAAAAATAGGCACCGACATTTTACAGTGTTACACACGCATTCTTTCATTGACACCTGCATGGGGGCGCTGTAAATATGAGAGCACTTTAATAAAATATTTTTAGTCTTATGAATTATGCTGCTGTGAACATTCATGTACCTGTTTTTGTATGGATATATGTTTTCATTTCTGTTGAGTGTATACCTAGCAGTGGAATAGCTGGGTCATGTAGTAAGTCTATGCTTAACCTTTGGGGACCTACTGAATTGTTTCCAAAGACCCTGAACCACTTTCCATTCTCAGCAGCAATGTGTTTTGTTTGTTTTGGTTGTTTGTTTTAATGATTAAATATGCTGGTCTTTCTCTACTTATTATTAGATGTTAGTTTCACAAAACCTTTGCAGTCTCTTTCTTGATTCGTCCATATTTTAAATTCTCCTTTCTTGGTGAAAGACTTTTTACATCTAAAAATATTACTTGAAGATTCCCATAGAATCCTAATAAGAATTATGATCATGTAACTTGCATAGATGTGGGCAGCTCTTGTTTGAGGATACAGGGATTTCAGATGGATGTCCACACATCTTGCTATGGAATCCCAAATTTGTGGAATCTCCAATTTGGTGGAATTCTTTAAGCCATTGAACAGCAAAGATGGAATATGGGGACCACCGTGACACTCTTTTTTTGACGCAGAAGGGGAAAGAAAGTGGAGGTGTCCAAAAGGAGCTGAAAGTCTCAGAGTTTTTCTTCATTTGATTTTTAGATTTACTTGTTGATAGATATGTATCTGTTGTCACTTTGTTGTTCATAATTTTTTTTCTTTACCTTTTTCTTCTTCTTCCTCTTCTTAAAGAATACCCTTCAGCATTTCATATAATACTGGTTTGGTAAATGTAATAGAATCAGGGGCATGGAATTGGAGCGGACTGACAATTCTGGGGGTGGGGGAAGGAGGTGTGGGGGTGGGTTCAGGAAGAGATTGGATGAAGATATTATAGCTATGGCCCCAGACAGTGGGGTGGCGAGGACCTGGGGTGGGGCGGGAACCGGGTGGAGGGGAGCTGTGGGGGAAAAAAAGAGGAACATCTGTAATAATCTGAACAGTAAAGATTAAGAAAAGAAAAAGAAAGTCTCAGAGTTGTGGAAAGTCCACAAAGACATTACGTTATTTATAGCTCTGATGGTAGCCAGAGGGCTTGTGCCTGAGGCCCAATAATGAGTCTGGCTTGGACCCACTGGGATAAAGCTTACCCAATTCACTTCTTCCCCTATCTCCAGATCAAACTATTCTCCCCAATTTACTCCTTCAAGTTCCACCCTACATGTATCCATCCAGCCCATCACTCTGGCCAGTGGGTGGTGAGGAAAAGTAGGAAATGGGAAAAAGAGAAAAATGAGAACATGTGTTCATGTCCCCTCCCCCACTTCTCTGTCTCCCTATTTATTATTAGTTCAGTAGGCATTCTGTTTAATTTGCCTCACCTGAAGCAATAACACTTTGGTCTCTATAAAGCAGTAGTATCACCTAAGGCACAGTAATGAACTCCCCTGTAGAACAATAAAGATGAAATAAGGTGGTGACAAAATCCCATGGGAAGGACTATTAACTAATGTTATTAAGTGATACTTTCTTAGTGAAAATTCCCTCCACTGTAGTATTTCATTATTAACAGTCCTTGGGAATTCAAAGAAAAGAAATACCTTTTTATTTCTCTGGCTTGGTTTCCTGGTACTCATAAAGGAATGTAGACTATGCTTTATGATGCCAAAACCATTGGTCAACCGAGTCAATTTGATAACAGAACAATAATCAACCACATCATTTGGCGTTATGCAGGCAAAACAGCTAATTGTTTGACTGAAATATTCAAATGCAAATCAGTTATTTTGACATCACATGGGCACAATCCAAGTCAATATTTAGATAGTAATTAAAAATCATTAATTGGAACCATATTTGTTGATTATCTCATATATAAGAATTTTTCTCATTTAACAGATGGCTTTGCATCAGCCCCATCTTAGAAATTAGTAAACACAGATTTTTCTAACTGGAAAGTAAATACGTAAGAAGGGGATAGATGGAGAAAGCTTAAAAGATGATTTTGAAAATTGCAGTGGTGGTAATTCTTTTTTTTATTGTTTACAGTATTACAAATAGTAGTATATATGTCTCCTTTTTTTTTCCAATTGACCTTCCCCCAGTCTTCCCTCCCCCACACCCCGCACATGCCCTCACCCCCCTCCCAGTGTCTTGTGTCCATTGGTTATGCTTATATGCATGCATACAATTGCTTTGGTTGATCTCTTACCTCCCCCAAGACCCCAACCCTCCCCAGCCTTCCGGCTGTAGTTTGACAGTCTGTTTGATGCTTCTCTGCCGCTGTATCTATTTTTGTTCATCAGTTTAATAATGTTTTTTATTATCCGTAAATGAGTGAGATCATGTTATTTATCTTTCTCTGACTGGCTTATGCACTTAGCATAATGCTTTCCAGCTCCATCCATGCTGTTGCAAATGGTAAGAATTCCTTTGTTATAGCAGCATAGTATTCCATTGGGTAGATGTACCCCAGTTTCTAATCCACTCATCTGCTGATGGGCACTTAGGCTGTTTCCAAATCTTAGCTATTAGTGGTGGTAATTCTTTAGTGGTGGTAAGTAATCTGTGCAGGAGATGGCACTTGACAATCCAAACATTGGAGATGCAATGGTTAATCTGGTGTATTAGTATCCTAGGGCTGCCATCACAGAATACAACAAAGCTGGGTGGCTTAAACAATAGACATTTACTGTCTCACAGTTCTAGAGGCTAGAAGTCTGAGATGAAGGTGTCCATAGGACTGGTTCCTTCTGAGACCTATGAGGGAGAATATTCCCTCCTAGCTTCTGGTGGTTTGATGGCAACCTTTGGCATTCTTTAGTGTACACTCATCATGGTCACATGGTGTACTTTGTGTGTGTGTGTGCATGTGTGTGTGTAAACTATGACCTTTAATAAACTATGACCTTCTTGAGCTAGGGATGATCTCTTACTTACAACATATATCAGTTCTCATTTGGGAGCAGGCACATATTAGTTCTTCATAAATATTTGCTGAATAAATCAAGAATCTTATCTCCCCGCCAAGATATCATGGTGTACTTCGTGTGTGTGTGTGTGTGTGTGTGTGTGTGTGTGTGTGTCCTTGTTTTGAAGGACATCAGTTATTTTAAATTAGGGATCCATTCTATCCCAGTATAATTTCATCTTAACTGAATATATCTGCAATTGCCTTATTTCCAAATACTGTACTGGGGGTAAGGACTTCAATATATGAATTCTGAGGGGATACAATACAGCCTAAAAAATCTGATGACAGATCACTAGATCTGTCATAGGGTACTATCC
>NW_006300361.1:275093-277048 GCF_000327345.1 Myotis davidii | reverse complement strand
CCTCCCCCCCCCCCCCAGTTTTTGTATTTTGAACCTAACAAACGCTGTTTCAGAGTCTTACTTTCTACTTTATTTGAAAATATGTGCTCTAGTTGCCCAGGTTACCTGCTGCATCCCCTTCCTCAGCCAATGCCACGCTCACCTCCACCCCATCCTCACCCTTAGGTGACTTTCTCTTTGCATGTGGGAGAGTCACGTGGCTACCATTTCCCACCTGGACGAAAGGGAACAGAAGTCATCCTTTTACATATGCTAAACACCCAAGTTAGAGCCATCATGTCTGAGTGGTTAGCCCTTGCCAGGAGTGATGGATGGTGCTTTGCAAAGCCAGCTTTCTTGAGAACATCACTAGCGATGTCATGGTAGACTTTTGGTGGGTGATGTCACAGGATTTTTGCATCAGGGTGAAGCTGGTCTTAGAAGGCACCTTGTTCTCACCTATGGGAAACCCTCTCATCTTGCTGTGCTTCATTTGAGAACGTTACCAGAAGTGGCTCCTTTTAATTGTTGATGAGTGTTGTTGCAAAGCTTTTAGTAATAGGATAATAGAGGCTAGATCTGCCTAATGCAGAAAAAATGGAGTGTTGAGTCAACCCCCTGGTCGCTTGGTGGGAAAAACCTCATTGGGCCAAGCTTTCATTTGGCACCTCATGGCCAAATGTTGTATATATTTATACATGCATATTTCAGGATTAGATTTTTGTATATGTGCATATACAAAGTCATGTTCCTTAGTTGTCAAGTGGAAATTATTGCTGTAAATCACAGTTGTCTCTCTATACAAATCAATATCATAAGCCCACTGTGTGCATTATTAGGACGTTGTGAGGAGCCAAAAATCCAGATTCCTGTTTCAACAAGCTTGATATCTTGGCGGGGAGATAAGATTCTTGATTTATTCAGCAAATATTTCTGAAGAACTGATATGTGCCAGCTCCCAAATGAGAACTGATATAAGTTGTAAGAGATCATCCCTAGCTCAAGAAGGTCATAGTTTACTGGAGAATGTAGAGAAGTTGACAGAAGGTGGCAACAGTGTGGCGAGGACTTTAGTGGCGAAAGGCATAGGCCATTGCAAGAGTTCGTATTGGAGGATGTAACTCAAACAAATACCATGTGCGGGCGTGCATACAGTGCAATTGAAACTTCGTTGCCCATGCACAGAAGTCGGTATTTTGTGGAAGAGACACACTCAAGGGGCCAAAGAGCCGCATGTGGCTCATGAGCCGCAGTTTGCTGACCACTGGGGCGTAACGAGGGAGAGGTGGGCCTCACATCATGTGAGTTTGGGAATGAAGCAGTGTGTTTACTTTGAGTTGATGGACAGATATTGGAAGGAGAAGGTTCTTCTGATGGATGAGGTAGGAATGCTTTTGTCTGCCAGTTAGAAAAACCCAACTAAGAGCAGCTTTAACAAAACAGGACTGCTTTTTCCTCTGGAGTGCACAATCTGGAGCTAGACATTGGGGTATTGGTTCAGATTCTGAACTAACCTGTGGGTCGCGACCCCTTTGGGGGTCGAACCACCCTTTCACAGGGGTCACCTAAGACCATCAGAAAACACATACCGGTATATAATTACATACTATTTTTGTGATTAATCACTATGCTTTAATTATGTTCAATTTGAAACAATGAAATTGGGGGGTCACCACAACATGAGGAACTGAATTAAAGGGTCGTGGCATTAGGAAGGTTGAGAACCATTGGTTCAGAGGCTCAAGAAAGTTAGCGATGGCACCTACACCATTCTCTTGGCCTTCCCTTAATGTTTGTTGCCTTATGAATGAAATATGACTGTTTGTTCCTTTAATAAGGAATATAGTCTTTTCTCTAGAAGCATGCTGCAGATTTTCCTGTTATGGGTTAATGTGCAGACCTGTAGCACATGAACAACGAAAATCAAGACAGGTTGAGAAAGAGAGGAAGAGATTAGGGATTTCAGCTTGTGAGAG
>NW_006300361.1:259234-275011 GCF_000327345.1 Myotis davidii | reverse complement strand
CTCTGGTCTCAAGTGCAGTTCTTGCCCCCCCTTTTTTTGGAGAGAGAGAGAGAGAGAGAGAGAGAGAGAGAGAGAGAGAGAGAGAGAGAGAGAGTACTACCTGGGCCTGGGTGCAGGACTTTGTGCAGTACCAGCAATGGCCTCAAGGGGGAACCAAAGAGAAGGCCACACAGCTGGGCCCCACACAGTGCTCATTTCAAGACTCTCTGGGGCCCGCTCCTCTCCACCATTGATATTGGCTTTCTCTTCGATTCTGTCCTTTGCCCATTCTCTTCTAACTCTGCACACACTTGGAGAACAGTCAGGAAACCGACAGTGGCAGGGCCTGAGACTCCTGCCAGGCCTAGAAACTGTGCCAACCATGAGCTCCCTCTGGGTAGGGTTGGCGGTTGCCGAGTCTCACATCCCAGCCAGACAGAGAGGAGGAAAATGACAGGGGCTTGAGTGCCCAGTGATAGTGGCAGGCCAGTCATTGTGAAGCCAGACGAGTTACCCTGGGATAAGAAGTAGGTTTTTGCCGAAACCGGTTTGGCTCAGTGGATAGAGCGTCGGCTTGAGGACTGAAGGGGCCCAGGTTCAATTCCGGTCAGGGGCCTGTATCCGGTCAGGGGCATGTACCTTGGTTGCGGGCACATCCCCAGTAGGAGATGTGCAGGAGGCAGCTGATCGATGTTTCTCTCTCATCGATGTTTCTAACTCTCTGTCTCTCTCCCTTCCTCTCTGTAAAATATCAATAAAATATATTTAAAAAAAGAAGTAGGTTTTCTGAAGATAAGGCCAAGAGGATGGTATAGGTGCCATCTCTGGACTTCTGCATTTTCTCCTCAATTTTTGCCTTTCCATTTAGGGTCTTGCTAAACTTTGCCAGAAACCCCGCCCTTGGCATCTCAGATCTAAAATAAAGACTTGCCCACTTCCCACCAATGAGACTCTCTCCCTTACCTCCCAGGCCAAGCACAAGAGAAGCCAACCCGTCCTGACCCGTGATTCTGGTAAGAATAGGGCCGTTAGTGAGGCAAATACCTTGGAGAGGCAAGGGTGATTCCTACTGTCCTCCCACAAGGATATTCATTTAGAAGTTATTCACAGCCAAGGTTGCTGGTGAGATTGGGGAATCAGAATTTTTGATTAAGTTGCCATGTGATGGTTTAAAACAGAGCAGTGCTTTGCCCATTGAGTGTATTTTAATCACAGCATTTACTTTGCTTTGCATTTCAGAGAGTACTAAAAGTGGCCAGGAATGGCCTGGTTGGCATGGCTCCAAGGTTGAGCGTTGACCTATGAACTAGGAGGTCACAGTTCAATTCCCATTCAGGGCACATGCCTGGGTTGTGGGCTCGATCCCCAGTACAAGGCATGCAAGAGGCTGCTAATCAATGATTCTCTCTCATCATTGATCTCTCTCTCTCTCTCTCATCCTTCCTCTCTAAGATGAATAAAAATATTTTAAAAAGTGAGCATGAATGTATATTACAAGGTAGCATGGCCCACAAAAGCTGAGAAACAGTAATACAGGATAGACTGGGGCATGCTGTGGAGACAAATGAGAGTAACCTGGTCCACATTGAGGTGTTGCCTAAGGCAAAAATTCTGAAGTATCATTGAGAGGCTTTGGCCACTTTAATGCGGGACCTAAGGTGGGAGCTCGACTTTTGGAAGTCTGGTGAAGCCTATGAGCTCCCTCTCAGAAAATGTTTTTTAAATGTGTAAAATCAAATGCATAGGATAACAAAGCACACCACTTATACTGAAATACAGTTATCAAACTACTAGAGACCTGGTGCACAAAATTTGTGCACTGGGGGAGGGGGGGGGTTCCCTCAGCCCAGCCTGTGCCCTCTTGCAGTCTGGAAGCCCTCAGGGATGTTGGATATTCTTAGTGCTGCCACCGTGTGAGGCAGGAGAGGCTCCTGCCACCGCTGCTCTTGCCAGCCTTTGAGCCGGCTTCTGGAGCACACTAACCATGAGGGAACAGCTCCTGTGTTAAGCATCTGTCCCCTGGTGGTCAGTGTGCATCATAGCAACCAGTCGTTCTGCCATTCGGTCAATTTGCATATTAGCCTTTTATTATATAGGATTAAAGAACCAGATTTGTGATAGATTAATGCACATGCTTCTTTATTAATGTTTTAAATAACAAGATCTAATGAGAGGTCTAATGACCACTGTAATTTGAAGTAGTGATGAGTATTAACAGTATTTTGAGATATCTGCAACAACTGAGATGTGATAGGAGAACAACTGTGAATCTTATTGGTGACAGTCACAGGTACTGCTAGTACTGCTGAGGTTTCTTACTTATGTTGAGTTGAAGAAAATGCCAATGTGAAGGGATTAAGTAAAAAATGTGGATCCCCTTTATCCTCTTATACCTCCCCTCACCCCCCTTTCCCTCTGGGAGCATAAATGGTGACAGAAGGAGACTTGATTTGGGTGGTGAACACACAATACAATATACAGATGATGTGTTACAGAGTAGTATACCTGAAACCTATATAGTTTTACTATCCAATGTCACCCCAGTAACTTCAATAAGTATATAAAAATAAGCTGTGGTAAGAACAAAATAAAAAAGAAAGAAAAAAGAATTTTGCCAGAAGAAAAAGAGATTGGAAACAAAAGGTAAAAATTTCCCATCAACTTATGGACCCTCTGCATTCTATCCATAGATTTCATGGGGATCCACAGGTACAGTACCAGCTGCAGAGTGGAGACAAGATGGGCCCACACAGAGGCAGGTTAATGTTGCAATTAAGGAGGGCAGGCAGAAGACCAGGCACTGACCACAGCAGCAGCTTGTCGTCTGTCCTGGGCACTGTTCATCCTTTTATGAAGGGCCTGGAGTAAAAGCCACACTCCATTTTCTGGGCCTGTTTGGACTCCAAGATAACACCACATCCAGGAAATGGTGGTGTTAATTTTTTTTTATTGGCAGTGGACTTGGTTATCTTGCAGAAGATTAATGGACTTGGAGTTTGGTCCAAGCCTTTGAAGGTTTGCGGTGACATTTGCTCCCAGCCTTCCTGCACTGACTGGATCTGATGTGCATTCACAGGATGTCAGCTGGTGGAATGTTTATTTGCCTCCTCCCTGAATGTGCTAAATGCAAATGAAAAGCCAACATCAAATGCAAAGGGAAAGGTGCAAGAAAAAAAGATTTGGTTTTGGGTCATTTCTCTTTCTGAATATGGCACTGGGAGTCTAATTGCTAACATGCATTGAGCCCTCAGTCAGAAGGTCGCCTCAAGACTCCTGTTAATCATTATTCTCATTTTTCGAGCAGAGAAAGAGGACTAGGGACGAGTTCAAGGCTGTAGAGCATGTCAAACAGAGTGTGATGAATAGAATTTTCAACCAAAAAATCACAGTCCTTCTGGCCATGGATGCAGTTAGTTACACTTTTAAAAGCATGCCCACCCGTAAGCAAGTAATTATTGGATGCCTCGCACATGACCAGCGAGGTAAGGGTAGAGGCCTCTTCAACTATGATGATCAGGCAAGGCCTCTTTGAGGAGGTGCCTTTGGAGCTGAACGCTAAATGAGAAGCAGACAGCCACACAAAGATGTGGCTTCAAGCACCCCAGATGGCAGGAATAGCCTGGAGGAATGCCCTGACAGAACAGCAAACGTTGAGGGCCAGGTGGAAGGCAGTGTGGGTGAGAGGGAGCTTTGCAGGAGATGGAGCTCAGAGCTTTAGAGATAGATTCCTGGAGGTCACAATGAGGAGGCAGGACTGTGGTCAAGCTACCAGGGGAAACCTCTGGAGGGTTTTAAACAAAGCAGCTTGCTTGATATGACTTCCTTGTCCCACTGTAGTTCGGTCTACTGGGTGCAGACCAACTGGTGAAGGCAAGAGTGTGAAGGAGGCGGGCGCAGTCTCCTTGTAGGGAGTGGTGTGATTTGGACTAGGGTTGTAGCGGTGCAGGTAGTGAGAAGTGGCCGGGTTTTGGAGCTATTTTAGAGGCATGGACCTTAGGAGTTACTGATGAATTAGATAAGGGCCATGAGAGGAAGAGTGGTATCAGGGATGGCTCCTCAGTAATGTGGGGAGAAGTTTTTGAGCAAGGGAAAATGATGAGTTATGTGTGTCGTGCCAGCAGGGCCAAGGGTGAACCTGAGGAGGGGCGGTGATGGATTGAAGAAAAGACAGACAAGAGAATACAGCTGGGGCTTGGTGGATCTCCTGTGACACAAGACACTGGGGGATAGGGGAGGCTAGGGGGAAAAAAAAATAAAGCAATTGAACTTTCAAAAAAAAAAAAGAGTAGATTAACATGTATACAAATGTTCTTGGTTTGGCAACACTTGCTGCACCTCCCACAGCCCATTAGCTACTTAGGAAGGAATTAGGGAGGGCTACAAGGTCAGGGTTAATTATGCTGGGAGAGCTCTGCCCTCCAGGCTGGGACTTGTTTGTGGCCCTGCCTCAGGTCAGCCCGAGGCTTGACCCTAGAGCCGCTCCATACAGTTATGTACAGTTTGTCTTGTGTCCTCTGATATGCCACCCTCCCCCCTGACCTCTCTCAGTGCCACCACCTTCTCAGTCTCTAGTTTCCTTTTGGCTTCTCAAGGGTTGCAACCATATACCTCTTTCTTAGAAAGCCGCATGGAGTAGTAGATAAAGGATAGGATTTAGAACAAAGGACTAAAGTTGGACTCCTGCCCCCCACCCCATTTGCTTGTTGCATGACCTGGGCATCTTGCTTCTCTGAATATCAGTTGTTTTCCATCCATGAAATGGGATGAAAAGAGTGATCTCATAGAGTTTTTTGGATACTGATTCACACAGTGAATGAAAAGTGCCCAGCCTAGAGCAGGCTTTCAGCAAACTCATCCCCATTTCAATTCAATGGACATTTCTTGTATCCCATTTGGGCCCTGGCTTAGTGACAGGCTGGATAGCTGCTCATAAACTCAATCATGTTAAGATATTGCCGTGGTTCTCAAAGCAGGCCACACATGACAGCAACTGGGGAACTTTAAAAAAATACTCAGGCCCATATTCCCCTTCTTGGGTTTCTGATTTGATTGGTTGTGGGTGTCAGAGAATCATACTTTTTCAAAGCCCCCCAGGTATTTCGAATGAGCAGCTGGGTTTGAGAAGTCCTGTTAAATTAGTGGACAGTTTTAATTTAATTAATGACCATCAAGTAGGTACTAGTATTTCTAGGAAAATGTTCTGGGCTGTAAAAATTTACCCCAAGATGGAGTTTTCACTTGAAGAAGTGAGAGCTTTCTATTAGAAAGAAAAGAGTCCCTCAATAGCTAATAATTATTGCATACTTCTGATGTGTTATCGTCAGTGTGTCAGACAATGTTCTAAGTTCTCTTTTTTTCTCTCTGACCTTGACCACATTGGCCTTCTTTCTTTGCCTCCCCAGGGTTTTCACACATGAGATTTCCTCCAGCCTGCCCTCTTTACATTCTCCTTTCTCTGAACTTGATTCCTGATATTATTTGAATGCACCTTTGAATGTATCTACCTGCCTGCCTGCTTCTTGAATATCTATCTTCCATACCCTACTGTAAGCTCCACAAAGGCATAATTACATGTATATGCTTTACATATAACTTTCCAACAATTCACAGGGAAAAGATGAACAGGTTTAAACTGACCAATTTATCAAAGACTAATTTTTTGCCTGTTTGATACAGGATTAAAAGCTGTTACCCTGAGTGCAGGTAACACTGTAAATTAGGGTTTATGATACCAGCCCTACTTGAAAGGCATATGATGAAGAATTGAGAAGAGCAGCGGTAAATAATGTAGGGGATGTTGACGTTCAGGGCTCTAGACATGTGAAAACCATGTGTGTCATGTGTTGGAGGCTAGGTGGGGGTAAAGAGTAGAATCGAAGTTGCACCAGAGCTAGACTAAGTCATTGGTTAAAAAAATAAAAAGAACCATTGTGAAACATTTGTCTTCTAGTCTATTTCTTTTATATGATTTCAGGTATTTTCCCCACTAAAAGGTGAATTGAAGCCAAGGCTGGTAACTAAAACAGTTATTTATCAGGGTAAGGCCTTATCCTGTCACACAAATGTCAACGGGAAACGTAAGAAAAAAAATATTTATTTTAGAGGGCTTGTATTTTGCTTTGGGTTATACTGAAAACCATTAGCATTATTTCCAACTCCCCCCACTGCCTCTAAATCACTGAGCCAAAGACCGGCTTCATTTTTGAGGTTATAGTAGCTCTGGGGATGGGGGTTCAGTGGTGCTGAGAAAGGAAGATAAATGATACAGTCAACATCTGCCCAAGTTTCATTTTATTTTATTATTTTAAAATATATTTTTGTTGATTTTATAGAGAGGAAGGGGAGCGGGGGAGAGAAACATTGATGTGAGAGGGAAACATCAATCGGTTGCCTCCCATATGCACTCTGAGTGGGGATTAAACCTGCTACCTGGATATGTGCCCTGACCAGGAATTGAACTGGTGAACTGGTGACTTTTTGGTGTAGGGGACAACGATCCAACCAACTGAGCCACACCAGCCAGGGCTGCCCGAACTTAGGTTTAAAGTGCTCACCTTGATTCATTGCATTAATAATTTTTGAAGCGATTTTTTAAAACTAAAGTTATTTATTTAGGAAATCATCTTGAAATAGTTGTTGGTTAATACTTAATCAAAATACAACACAACCAAAACACTAGAGCAATAAAGATACCCTCCAGATAAAACGACATAATCCTGACATTCATGTGTAAAACCAACACTAAAGGATTTCCATTTTTCAAAATGATTCCTTTAGCTCAACTTCATTTCTGGCTTATGGGTCATGCCAGGCCGGAAGGTGTTCAGTTTGGTTTTGAAAGTGCAGTTACTGATGGGCTTGTTAAATGTCAGGGGTTAGTCCTAACTGGGTTGGCTCAGTGGATAAAGCGTCGGCCTGCAGACTGAAGGGTCCCAGGTTCGATCCCGGTCAAGGGCATGTACCTTGGTTGTGGGCACATCCCCAGCACATCTCTAATCATCAGTGATTGGGGTTTATAGGGGTTTTAAATGTGTGATAAATAACTCCCTTTATGGCTAAGGCTATGCGCTTTATTAAAAACATTTTCTATTTGTCAGTGAAACTTTGTGATGAGATAAGCTGGCTCAGGGGCTGATGTCATCCTGTACCTTCCAGCAATCAGCATGCTTTACTTTAGGAAATATTTGAGGAAGGAAAGAAAGAAGTAGAGAAAAAGTTTATAGGGAGAAGGATAAATATTTGGGTTGGTAATTCATTTCAACAATTATTTGTGAGGTGCTAGAGCCGATAAACTCTTTTTTGAGTCTGGAACTTACAGACATAGATTTCACATCAAGGAAATAAGAACCAATGCCCAGATAAGGCCATTTCATATTCTACTTTCTAAAAAATCAACAAAATATATTTTTTTAAAAAATAAATGTCAGGGGTTGGGAACGTTTTCCTGAATCCTGGGCTAAGGTTCTGTTTACTTTTCTCCTCTGGGGTTGACTGTGTCCTCATGCCAGGGGATAGGCATGATGACATGTGTGGCCCCTAATTCCTGTTAGGGCTGGCACCTTGCATGCCCCTCCGATGACTGGCAGGTGAGGGCAGCCTTTGAAAGGAATAGTGAAGGATGGATGATTGTCCATGGTCAGGCATCATTACAAATCACCCACATTGACACATGGATTTACCTATGGGGTTAATGCATACAGGGAGGGACTCCTTGAGGACCCCTTATATCTCTTTCATTGGCACCACCTTGTGTACTAGCAATGGAAAAGTCCACCTCCTTCGTTCATTGACAGTCACTGCCTTGGTGAGACTATCAGGACCTCGTGAAGAAAAGAGAAACTACACTAGTAATTGAAATGGAAGGGCTTGAATGGAGGAATTGGTTACACAGGTGTTGGGAGGAGACTAGAGAGCAAAAGGGGGAAGTCTAGGGAAGCCAGGAACGCAGAGTTGCAGGAAGCAGTTATTACCCTGGGTTGAGAAGCTAAGAGGGAGATGTGGGGTCTTTGAACCCAAGAGCTTGGAAAGGGATCCTGTTGGGCCTGGATCTCTGTGGAGTAGGTGCCCTGCTGCTGGCACTGGGGCCCACAAGGGGGTGAGCCAGTGGATGTTCCGTGGCCCAGTGAGTGACGGAGAACAGATGACCGATCCTTCAGCCACTGCTGGCACCTTGCAGTGACGCTAACAGAAGCTGGGAAAGAAGTGCCTTCCCCCCTCTTCCCATGTTCCATTTGCCTCCAGGAGATCCTTAGTGCTCAGTCTCCCAACTGGCAGAACTGGATAGGAAGCCAGCTCTCAAGGGAGCCTGGGAAATGTGGCTTGCAGAGTCCTCTGCTGGGTGTTGCACCAAAGGAAGATGGCAGGGCTTTGGTTTCTATGTAATGTCAGCAGTATTTTCTCCACTCCTGCACTTCTGGAGGACATGCTGAAGCCTTGCATGTTTAATTGAATGGAGTAATAGAATTTTGATTTGACTTTAACATAAGTCATTAATTTAGCCTCACATGAGGATATTTTTTCCCACTGATTTTTTTTAGAGACAGTGGAAGGGAGAGGGAGAGACAGAGAGAGAGAAATTTTGATGTGAAGAGACACATCAATTGCTTACCTCCTGCACTGGCCCCTGGATTGACCCTGTAATAGAGGTGCATGTCCTTGACTGAGTATCGAACCCACGACTTATAGGTCCTTGGATTGACTCTCTAACCACTGAGCAAACTGGCCACAGCTAAAAGTTATTAATTTAAACAAGATTCAAGAATATTGAGGCTTGAGACAAACAAGGAATGAAAATGAACACATTGTAAAAGTTCAACTCAAGCAATAGATGAAGGCATCTCCCTCATAATCCCATATAAAATACTTTGCTATTTACAAGGCAAAAGCATTATTATTCCAATTTATTTGAGGAATTTAATGAGATCTTAAAGTTGTTCTGCTTCACTTTTTAAAAAAATTAATCCTCATACAAGGATATTTTTCCCATTGATTTTAGAGAGAGTAGAATGGAGAGGGGAGAGAGAAACAACAATGTGAGAGGGACACATCAATTGGTTGCCTCCTGCATGGTCCCAGCCAGGGCCAAGGATCAAACCTGCAACCCAGGTACCTGCCCTTGACCAGGAATCGAACCCGAGACCCTTTGGTGTGAAGACTAATGCTCTAACCACTTAAAAACACCAGCCAGGGCTGGTTCACTTTTAAATGAACCAGCAAGCTATAAGGTTGGTTCCCTTTGGTCCATGTATGCAAATTGATCTTTGAGGCTAACAATGGAATTTTCCAACTGCAAAGCAATATATGCTTAATTATACATGGTATTGTTAGAGACACCTATTTTTATGGAATTATGAAGGTTTCATAACTTTGGCAAAGTATTTAATAAAAGCAGTACTGAGATTGTGGCACTGATATTCTAAGTAACATCTCTAATCATCAGTGATTGGGGTTTATAGGGGTTTTAAATGTGTGATAAATAACTCCCTTTATGGCTAAGGCTATGCGCTTTATTAAAAACATTTTCTATTTGTCAGTGAAACTTTGTGATGAGATAAGCTGGCTCAGGGGCTGATGTCATCCTGCCTTCCAGCACGATTGAGAGAGAAACATTGATCAGCTGCCCCCTGCACACTCCCCACTGGAGATGTGCCTGCAACCAAGGTACATGCCCTTGACCGAAATCGAACCTGGGACCCTTGAGTCCGCAGACCAATGCTCTATCCACTGAGCCAAACCGGTCAGGGCTACTTTCGCTTTTTAGATTTATGCCCTGAGTTCTCTCAATCTATGGGATTTTTGAAAATGTTACTCCTCTTTTCTTTTTTTTAATGTATATTTTATTGATTTTTTACAGAGAGGAAGGGAGAGGGATAGAGAGTTAGAAACATCGATCAGCTGCCTCCTGCACACCCCCCATTGGGGATGTGCCTGCAACAAAGGTACATGCCCTTGACCAGAATCGAACCTGAGACCTTTAAGTCTGCAGGCCAATGCTCTATCCAGTGAGCCAAACCGGTTAGGGCAACTCCTCTTTTCTTATTCCCTGTCCTGGGCACATATATTTCTTCAGTCTTCTCTCAAATCCCCAAAGATTGTCCTTTACTTGCTGGGCTGGCAAGCATCATGCTTTTCTCTGTCTGTTATAATCAGATTTTTTTTCAGAAAGACGGGAAGGGTAGTGGCATGTAGTTTTGGGTCAGGGTGTGCCTCCATCCACTTCAGATCGTTTGAGTACCACAGATTTCCTTGTAGATAAATTAGGCACTTCTGAAAACAGGATGAGGTCTTTCAGTCCTACAGTTATGCTTAATGATAACACCTTATATTTGCATGATGTTTTAAAGTGTACCATCTCCTATAAAGGCTCTTAGCTCATTATATTTTAATTGTGTTGCTTACAGGTTTGTCTCTCTTAATAGAAAGTGAGCTTTTGGAGGGCCAGAAATATATGCATTTCTCATTTGGCAGGCCCAGTGCCTGGCATATAATTAGTGCTTTAATAACCATTTGTTGAATATGGGATAAATCTTGTACTAGCTTTACTCACAACATTACCATGCGAATTAGATGACTCATTAGAAGGAAAAACCCTAATCACTGAGCCTGGTACATAAATGGCTCTCAGTAAATGCTTTTGGATTAAGGAACAATTTCGTGATGCAAACAGGATACTTGTAAGGGGTGGAGCCCTGGAATGCAAATCTTCAGCTTCTTAAAGTGAGGGTTTTTCTATACTACCCACAGATTCTCACATAGACCACCCATACCCCAAGGGCAGAGAAGAGTTATTTCATTGGTTTTCTAAATAAATTCAATTATTCACTTGAATGAATATAATATACTAGAGGCCTCATGCATGAAATTCATGCAAGAGTAGGCCTTCCTTCCCCCAGCTGCTGGCACCGGCTTCCCTCTGGCTGCAGGCAGGCACCTGGGACCCGGGCTTCCCTCACAGCTCTGGCTTTATCCGGAAGGTCGTCAGGAAGGACGTCTGGTCTAATTAGCATATTATGCTTTTATTATTATAGACTAGAGGCCCGGAAATGCAAAATATAATGGGCTGGCAGATTTGCCTTTGTTATTAGATTTTGATTACAGTTGTAACAGGCTGCAGTGGAGTTTTTGTGAATGGTTTTTTAAAAAAATATATTTTTATTGATTTCAGAGAGGTAGGGAGAGGAAGAAAGAGATAGAAATATCAATGATAGGAAAGAATAATTGATTGGCTGCCTCCTGCACGCCCCCTTACTGGGGATCGAGCCCACAACCTGGGCATGTGCCCTTGACTGGAATCAAACCTGGGACCCTTCAGTAAACAGGCTGATGCTCTATCTACTGAGCCAAACCATCCAGGGCTGTGAATGGATTTTTAACCTTCGTTTTTTGACTGCAAACTCCAGGAGGCCAGCTTCGATCATGGTCAGCACTGTTTCCTCAGTGCCTGGCACTGTGCCTGAAATATGGTAGCTGCTGTTGTAGACTACATTAATGGGCCCAGTTCTTCACTCCCCTCATATCCACATCCTTTGCCAACTGATTTTACAGTTTGTCCCATTCAAGGGTTGGAATTTATTTTGCTGCCTCTTGGCTTTGAGTTTGGCTATGTGACTTGCTTTGGCCAATGGATTATCAGCAGGCCAAAGGCTTGGAGATTGTTTGACAAGCACTTGAAAATGAGGCTCATCTCCTTGTACATTAGCTATTGCTGTGAGAGGTACACACCTGGGTTCCCTGTTTGCCCCAGGAGGAGGATGAGAGACACATGGAGCAGAAATGTAGCACCACAGCCAAATCCAGGCTAGATCAGCCAATCCACAGCTGAGACCAGCCGAGTTGCCTAGCAGAACCCATCCTAGATCATCTGTCCCTCAACCAACACAGATTTGTGAGAATATAATGACTAGTATTTAAAGCCAATTAGTTTGGCATGGCTTTGGAGCACTGTTGTGGCCATGGCTAATTGACAGATGCTTAATGGATATTTGTTGAAAGGACACATACATAAATGGTATTGCATGGGCAGCTGTTCTTCGCTACCTATTTTTTTTTTCTAGCATCACTCCTCAGAAGAAGCTGTCAGGCAGTGAATGTGGAAGAGAGTGCCCAGGGCTCTGGGTTAGGAGACCCAGGTTTGAGCAGTGGATCTGCCAACTTAAGCAGCTTCCCTGAGACAAATCTATTAAGTGAAGATATTTGTACCAAATATATATCCTGGCAATTTCATAGGAAGGGTTCAAAGATGAAACAAGATTGTAGACACTGAAAAAGGTGAATGTCCTCTACTTATATTGTTACCAGGTTTTATCATAATGACCATACAACTGACCTCATCAGAGAATGAGATATCTCCCAAAAGAACATTTTTCAGCAAATATAAGTTTATGTGTGTAAATACCATTATACTTATTTTTTAGCTTTTTTATAGCCTTCTTAAACATAGTATCTTGACATAAGCATTACTTCTTAATGACTCCGGATTGTAATTATGAGCAGCAATAGTTTTGTCATTTCATCAACCCAACTGTAAAATAAGGAGGGGTTGCCCTAGCCCCGTGGTCGGCAAACCACGGCTTGCGAGCCACATGTGGCTCTTTGGCCCCTAGAGTGTGGCTCTTCCACAAAATACCATGTGTGGGAGCACATATACAGTGCGACTGAAACAGCTGGTCGATGTTTCTCTCTCATCGATGTTTCTGACTATCTCTCTCCTTTCCTCTCTGTAAAAATCAATAAAAATATATTTAAAAAAATAAAATAAGGAGTGGTCTAGGTGGCCTCCAATGGCCTCTAGTGTCCTTTATTGTTCTACTAGAGGCCTGGTGCATGGATTTGTGCACCGGTGGGGTCCCTCGGCCTGGCCTGCACCCTCTTGCAATCTGGGACCCCTTGGGGTATGTCCGATAGATGGTTTCAGCCCGATCCCTGCAGGCCTGATCCAGACAGGAGGGAGCCCAATCCTGTACATTGAGCATCTGTCTCCTGGTGGTCAGTGAGTGTCATAGTGACTGGTCAACCAGTCGTTCAGTCATTCAGTCGCTTAGGCTTTTATATACATAGAATATGGTTTCTTTATTGTGCTTCCACACAGTAAAGTCTTTAGGGGCTATTGAAACATCAAGTACTCAGATGGCCCATTCACAGAATGTGCACCCCTCACCCAACTGCTCTGCTTGAACATTTCTACTTGCTCTGTGATCCCCTGTTCCTTGTCCCTGGTAGACTTTCCTTAGCTATTAGTGGGCTCTGTGTCTAATCTACTGCTGTTTTTTACACACATGGTCATCTGGAGGAGGCCAGTGGGATCTCTATGTATTTCTATTCTAATATTATTAAGTTTCTAGCTTTTGGGTGCTTCCATGCTGCACAAAAGTCCTTTAAGCTAATTTTGGA
Organism: Myotis davidii; assembly: GCF_000327345.1. Lineage (NCBI taxonomy): Eukaryota > Metazoa > Chordata > Mammalia > Chiroptera > Vespertilionidae > Myotis > Myotis davidii. The sequence continues at coordinate 261,643 of NW_006300361.1, read as the reverse complement.
ATCCCCTGGGTTAAAACTGGTTGAGGCTACTGCAAGTGGGACCTCCTGGTAGGTGAGATTTTCCTGAATTGTTAGACTCCCATCCACAGCTGTGCGTTAGCATAGTCTTGAGTGTGTATCCAAATCACCTCCCTTCACTCCACATTGCTTTATGTGCTTTGTAGGGGAAACAAAGCCAACTTTTCAGAAACCTGTTTTGTGTCGCCTTTGTTGATCTTCTATTTTGCCTTCAAAGGGAGAGCACCGTTTTACATCCTACCCCATGAGAATAAACCTGGACATGATCATGGTTGAGCCACTTTTTAAAAAAAATACATTTTATTGATTTTTTTTTTTTACAGAGAAAGGGATAGAGAGTTAGAAACATCGATGAGAGGGAAACATTGATCAGCTGCCTCCTGTACACTCCCTACTGGGGATGTGCCCGCAACCAAGGTACATGCCCTTGACCAGAATCGAACCTGGGACCCTTGAGTCCGCAGGTTGACGCTCTAGCCACTGAGCCAAACCGGTTAGGGCGGTTGAGCCACTTTTGATCTGTGGTCCAACTAAGATTTTCCCACATCAGTTATGTCACATGGTGTAGTGGAAAGATACAATTGTAAATTCAGATAGACATGGATTCATATATTCACTTTTCACCTGTTGGCTGTTTCATCTTTTCAGCTGTGCAAAGAAAAATCTCTTACTTTTAGTTTTCCCATATATAAAATGAGGTTAATCACAGTTCCTATGTTATTGTCCTGTTTTAAGGTTTAAATGAGGTATATGTAAGGAAATGTTTCACAATGACTGGCAGATATAAGAATTTCAAAAATGTTACCATCGTTCATCTTATTATCAATATATATATACACTGTAGAAATTTATACAATATGCAATAGTACACAATAAAAATTAAAAATAGCAGAATTCGACCCTTCCTAAAGGACTGGGGAGTGGGGGGGTGTTCATAGTTAAATCATACCCAGCAATTAAAAGCTTCATTTTTTCAAATAATTTGGCTTGAATTGATATTTTCCAGGCATGTACTACATGGATTACACATAGCCATTTCTATGTTTATCCTAGATAAAACAGCAAGAGTACAACTGCTCTAGATTTTCTTTTCTTTTTATGCTGGGCTGTATGACCAAAGGCCAGCAATTTTCCTGGATGGGATGGTAGGAATTATCTGTTAGAGAATAGTTTTGTTTTTTGATAAGGGACTGCTGTCTGTCCCTTGGAGATACCCCACATATTAGGCAGCCAGAAATCAAGTTCAATGCTCTAAAATGTCAACATTTCCATTGACAAAGAAATTATTTCAGCGTCATGGTGTGAAGTGCAAAGCAGGCTTCTTCCTGGAATTTTGACTAGAACTCACATCTGAGAACAAAAAGCACCAAGCCTCCGGTGTTTTGAATTCAGAGAATTACCAATCTGTGGAATAGTCATCTCCCTCCAGAGTCTGCTGCTGAGAGGCAGCATTTCAGAAGAACAGGCATCAACACCTCCCATCCACGTGCTTGCTTCCCCTCCATCAAGCAAAATGTAGCTTTAGGCTATGAGGCCACCTTTTTTTGGGCGGGGTGGGGGGAGATTAGAGATTCATGGAGTGCTAACCATCCTTGTCCCTCCCTTCCCTATGAGGCATTCAACTTGTCAACTCCTTTTTACAAGATTGAGGATGACAGCCCTAGCCGGTTTGGCTCAATGGATAGAGCATTGGCCTGCGAACTGAAGGGTCCAGGTTTGATTCCAGTCAAGTGCATATGCCTGGGTTGTGGGCTCGATCCCCATTAGGGGGCGTGCAGAAGGCAGCCGATCAACAATTCTCTATCATCATGGATGTTTCTATCTCTCTCTCTCCCTCTCTCTTCCTCTCTGAAATTAATAAAAATATATTTTTTAAAAAAAGATCAAGGGGGACAGAACTGCCACAACCTCCCCACCCCAAATCCAAGAGTAAGATTATCTCCTGAACTGAGATTGCTGAGTCACCAAGCCATCAGAGTGCCTGATGCTCTGGGATGATAATCCTGGTGCCCAGGGTAATAGCTGAGACGAGAACCCCTAACTGACAGGTAGAGTGCCAGGTGTAGCCAGAATTCCTACCTTTAGGCATGACAAGAATGTGGGACTTGCCTGTGCTTGAGTGGACACCAGGGAAGGTGGCTAGAATGTAAACTCCCTTGTCCGTGTCCCCCATGAGGGCTCAGTGAAGGAAGGAGTCCCATCATCAAGTCAGCATTCCCTTTACTCAGCAGAATTTTGGTTCTTTTCTGATTTGTGGTTATCACTTGTTTCTCTTTTTCACCTTCCTTTTTGTGGCTTGGAATAAAGTTACTGTGGGATTCTCTGCAGATATTATAAAAGAAAATAACTACATACTTACTTATGTTTTATTTCTATGAGAGAGAGAGAGAG
>NW_006300361.1:246226-259220 GCF_000327345.1 Myotis davidii | reverse complement strand
GAGAGAGAATCATCTATGTGAGAAAGAAACATGGATCAGTTGCCTCCCGCAAATGCCCATACCAGGGATTGAACCTGCAACCTAGATATGGACCTGACCAGGAATTGAACCAATGACATTGCAATGCATGGGACGATAATCAACTGAGCCACATTGGCCGTGGTGAAAATAACTATATTTAAGTGAAATTAGTAGAATCAGGTTCTAAACAGATTATGAATCCTTTTTTGCTATAGCCAAACTCTTTATCAAGGCAAGATGGAAGATGGGAGTTATCGGTAGCCACGCATCTTCATGATTAGGAACACAGACCTCTGTAGAGCCTCCACCAACCTTGACATGGCTACCTAATCATGGGTCCTAGGTTTGAAGGCCAGCACCTCTCCCTATTTTTTCCTTTTGTGCTAAGAAAGCCCCCGAAGTGCCATGTTCCCCCAATTTCAGGAGAGAAAAACCTTGTGGAATAAGATGGGAGAAAAGTGAGAGAAATTGATTTTGTCCAGGAAGGAAGTCTATAGCAATTCATAACCCTAAGGAGGTTGAGGGGAGTTCATCTATGTTTAAAGATTTTTGCCCTGGCCTCCCTGATGATAAAACAAATGCAAACAAAGTAGATGAGAATTTTAAGGTTGGAGAGCTGACAATTAAAAAAAATTTTATTGATTTTTTTAAGAGAGAAAGGGAGAGGGAGAGAGAGATAAAAACATTGATGAGAGAGAAACATCATCAATCTGTTGCCTCCTGCCCACCCCCTAATGGGGATTGAGCCCGCAACCTAGACATGTGCCCTGATCTGGAGTCAAACCGTGACCTCCTGGTTCACAGGTCGACCCTCAACCACTGGGCAACACTGGCCATGCAAGAGAGTTGATAATTTTTAAAGACAGGACCTTTTAAAATGGACTCAGTAAATACTGATGTATGTGTATATACACACATAGGTAAAATTCATGCATTTTGTTTATAATTGGTTGAACTATTATTTTAAAAATTCACTCTGGATGAGTCTGCATAGAATTTTTCAAGAATGCAAAAATACCTGCTGGAAAAATTTGTATTATGCAAAAATATGTTTCATGAGAGAAGTTCTCAAGAGGAAATTGCAAAAGCAATGAGAAGAGCCAAAGTCTTTAAGAGAAAGGAAATGTCATAAATAGAGATACTGCAACATCTTCTCCTCTTGACGCCCTGGTTCCCATCGCATTTCCCTTTTCCTTACTGCTCTGTCAGTGATTTATTGGAGGCCAAGGGCAGATGCTGGGATGATTTGTGAGGCCTACCTAATGCCGCAGTGATGGGGATCAATGGTTTGCTCTAAGAAGTAGTCAAACGTATCATCTCTATTGAACAAACGATATTTCTAAAAATATTTTGCTAAGCATAGGAGTAAAACTTGAGATTTACTGTCAGGAAAGGAACATTAGAAAGTGATTCAATCTGCCTCATGACCCAATTGGCAATTCTCTCAATCAAACTTGATCTGTCATCACCATGGAAAGGAAACAGGTGTCCCCAAAAGGTTTTTATTTCTGAAGTCTTCTTTGGAGGAGAAAGAACTCTGCTCAATAACAGTGCATTTTGCTGTGTCACTCCTTTTCAATAGGAAGTTGAGGACAAGAGACTGCTAAGGCTGAAATGAACCCAGACCAACCTTACCTCTAACAATGTACCAAAAGCGACATTGTTTATTAGTTATCTTTTACTTTTTCTCTACTTCAAAATGAAGCTGATGCCCAGTACAAAAAACTCAGAAAACCCAAAGGAACACAAATCAGACCACCCAAAGGTAACCTTCTTATGTGTATCATTTTAATATTTTTTCTATAGTTCTGCTTTATTTAAAACAGTGACAGGCCATGGATTTCAAACCAGAGGCTGGAAACCTGGGAAGAGAATGGGGTGTATAGAAAATGATAAGAGAAGCAAAGGATTTTAAAAAGAAACTTGGAAATGTAGTGAGTGTATTTAAGACATAGATTGCAAGTTAAAGTTTTGTTAGAGATAATTGATACTTTTTCTCTTCTGGTAAAATACATCCATATTTTATGAACAAAATATGATGTATATTAACGACTGTATATAACTAGTGATTGGACTATGTTAGACCAGGAACCATTAGGTAGTTGGGAAGTTAGAATTTTACAAACGCCACACATGGAGTACAGAAAGGAACATTTATTTTAAAATATTACCAAGTGCTATAACTTGATAATGTATGTGAAAACTTTTTGTCCGTTCTAATGTGCACTGCAAATGCTGTTATTAGCACTATTATTAATTACTATTATTCTTATGAAATATATGGAGAGGAAGTCAATGTAGGAAAAACTAAAATTACACAGAAAAATGTCTCCTGATTCTTCAGAAGATCTAATGGCTGGAATATACAGTATTAAGAAGAAATATCTGAAGGGTGGGCGTGTCAAAGAGGGATTCACACCCTGACCGGTTTGGCTCAATGGATAGAGCATCGGCCTGCGGACTGAAGGGTCCCAGGTTCGATTCTAGTCAAGGACATCTACCTTTTGCGGGCACGCCGATCAATTATTTTTCTCATGTATGTTTTTATCTATCCCTCTCCCTTAAAATATATTTAAAAACAAACAAACAAAAAAACAACAACAAAGAGGGATTCAGTTTGAGCTTATGAATGCTAGGATAAAGACTTCGGGGAGTTTCCTTCATTTAAACTAACACCTTAGAGCAGTGGTTCTCAACCTTCCTAATGCTGCGACCCTTTAATACAGTTCCTCATGTTGTGGTGACCCCCAACCATAAAATTATTTTCGTTGCTCCTTCATAACTGTAATTTTGCTACTGTTATGAATCGTAATGTAAATATCTGATATGCAGGATGTATTTTCACTGCTACAAATTGAACATAATTAAAGCATAGTGATTAATCACAAAACAATATCTAATTATATATGTATTTTCTGATGGTTTTAGGCGACCCCTGTGAAAGGGTCATTCGACCCCCAAAAGGGTCACGACCCACAGGTTGAGAACCGCTGCTTTAGAGAACTAAATATTAAATTAAGTAGCAACTACCATGGAGCCATCTTGAGTTATTTCTCTTTTGGGAAAACGTTTTGGTCTCTTCATGTTGAGCATTTTCCCCAAGTCAGCCTGTTCAAATGTTTCATGTTTTAGTTAGAAACATTTCCAGCACTTGAAAAGCAAATACAGTATGTTCATGTCATCTAAGAATCTGATAGCTCTTTGCTTGTCATCCACCAATGTTAAAACTACATAATTTGTAGCAACCCAAAATGGCTGAGATTTCAGAAAGTTTAATTGTCTTCTCTTTGAACATTTATCATGATTATCACCAAAGGGTCTTTATTTTATTGCTCCATATAAATGAAGGTTGGAAAAGTGTCATAACAAACCATTCAAAAAAATCTCAGTGGCTAAGTACAATGAGAGTTTCTTTCTCACTCATGCACACTGTCACTCAGTAGGGGGTATAGGTGACTTTACTCCACTCAATCATTCAGGGATCCAGTCCCCTTCCATCATGTGGTATAAATCACTTCTACCCACATTTCATTGGCCAGAACTCAAGGACACAGCCCTTCCTAACTGTAATCCAGCTGTGTGCCCAGGAGGAAAAGAAATTTTTTATGAATGCATAGAGATCTGTGTCACCTCAAAAAATTGGAATAATATGAGAAAATTTCTAAAATCTTCTAGATTATTTCTTAAGATAGAAAGTCACCATCAAAATCAAAAAAATGGTTATGTGGTAAGCATTTTGGCTTTGAGGCGTGTCCAGTGTATACCCATGTATCTCAGTCTGGTTTTAGGGAGACTCTTTCAGTTGCTGGGCTGTGGGGGCTTTGATTCATGATCATGGATCATCATATGGCAGAAGTTTCTGACCTGGGTCCCCCCCACCCCGCCCTGAAAATTTTAGAAATGGATTCATAAATCCATATGCAAAAACTCATTTTCTGAATCAGCCACTGAACCAGGGCTGGGGACATTATATAGTAATGTTCAAGAGCACCATGCTGTTCTTTGCTAATGATACAATTCTAAGAATTGAGTTGTATTTCTTGGAGCCTGGTTAAGAGGGCTTACAGCAAACTGAGGGGTGTTCAGAGAAGAGTGACTAGGGGACTGAGGGCTTTTCAAGTAACATCATTTACTCAACAGTATTGCAGGCCTACCCACATGCCATTCACTGTGGTGCTGGAGATACAGGGAGAACAAAAGACGCAGTGTTTCTGCCTTCATGGAATTAATAATGATAATAATGAACAAGATAATAAATGTATGAGCATGTTAAATTTAACTAGCTATAAATGCCTGAAGAAAATAGTGATGTGCTAGGGAGTGTCTGATGGTGATGGAACATCATCAGACTGGGTAAGCCAGGGAAGGTCTTGCTGAGGAGGTGGTATATTTTAGTGGATATCTGAATGATCAGAAAGGTCCAGCTCTGTGAGGAAGAGCATTCCAGATAAAAGCCTGAAAGTGGGACAACTTTGGTGTGTTTGGAATTTACTCGCAGTATGATGGGAAGTAACTGGAGAGTTTTAAGTAGGAAGGCAACATGGCTGGGTTTGTAACTGGACAATCAATGGGTCCGTGCTGCCTGTCACTTCTTGAGCCAATTCAGAGACAGGGTTGAATCATATATGAGTGTTTCTTCTAATACTGCTGGCAGTAGGGGAGAGCAGCAGGTCATCCACAAAAATCTGCTCTGCAGCGCCTCCTGTATGCCAGCTGCTGATATTGGGTAGGACAAGGATTACATGGGGAAGCAGGAATCACAGGCATGGGGAAGTAGGCCAGATGGGCTCGGAAGGAGCTGGGGCAGGACTCCATAGTTTGGGCAACAAGGTTGTTAATCTTTCCATGATATTAGATAGTTCTTGACTAGGGATGGACCGCATTCCAAGGTTGACTCCCAGTTCTCGGGGCACACAATTCTCAGCCAGGTTAGGATGTCCTTTCTTTAAGCAGAACAAGGCAATCACAGTTAACAGAACATGTCCCCAACATTCTATTTTTTGCCCCTAACAGGTTTACATTATTAAAATGGCATGCTGGTTGCTGTCTGGTGAATGGCATGTAGGGATGCAAGTGTGGAACCGCAGCAACCAGTTATGGGCTGCTAAGCATGAGTTGAAGGATGATGGAGCTTACAGAAACTGGTAGCCTTAAAGTGGGAGGCAAAATAAACTGATGGATCTTTTTTGGAGGTTGGATACACCAGGAGGGTGGCTGTTAGAGAAAAAGGAATGCAAAGTACTCTTAGGCTTATGGCTTGAACTACTGGGTGGAACTCTTTTTGAAATGTTGAAGGAGGGTTCAAGTATTGGATGAGGATTGGTCCAGATGAACTTTAGGGTTCTGTAAAACTTAAGGATGAAAGATAAAACAGGAGCTGGGTGGGCATTGACCCAAGTGATGGGGGCCTGGTGATCTTGCTCCCGGCGGCTCTGTCCCATAAAGGTTTTTTTAAAAAAATAGTGAAATTGGAAGTTTAGGGGAATATAGGTGTTAGGTTAGGTGGCTCAGGAGGCGGCGCAAGAAATAGAGAGGCCAGTGAATCAGAAAAGAAAGGAAAGGAAAAGGTTTATTTCTGTGTCCCCGGGAGACCCATGTACCCCAAGGACAGGGCAGGGGGATTCACACCAACAGGGAGCGGGGTGCTTTTTTTATACTGCGGTTGGGTGAGGGGCGGGGACATGAGCTGAGGAATTCTCTGCTGCAGGGGATGGGCGGGGGTATTCAGAAAGAAGTCAGTATCTGTGTGGGGGTATGTGGATTAAGGGAGAAGAAGCCAGTATCTGTGTCTGGCACTTTGATTTGTGAGAAATTCCAGGGGAAGTCCATTGTCTCATCACATGTCTGCATGTATCCGATCCTGGGCTCTCTCCGACCTAACAATAGGCAGGTTTAGGGAATTTTTAGAACTGGGGGTCCATGGAAAAAACACACAGACCTACAGACTGTGAGAAGTTATATTTCCATAAGACAAGGGAACTGGGAGAAGGTATATTTCCATAACACAAGGGAGTGGCAACAGTTACATTTACATAAGAAAAGGGAAATGGGAGTAGCCAAAAGGTCTATATTTACAAAATAAAGGAGGAAGAAAGCCCAGAAGGAATTGGAGGACAATGGGGGAGGAGGGCCTTGGAGTTACTATAGTAACCAATTCAAAAGAGAATATTGACCAATCAGAAGGGATACCAGGGCACAAAGACTTGCAGCCTTTATAAACCATGGAAACAGGAAGTCTGGGACTCTTCCCCCTCCCCACTTGGGAGTCTGTGCTGTGAGATTCTTTCCCCTTCCCCACGTGGGAGTCTGTACTTTTTCTTCAATAAAATTTCCACCTTTCCTATACCAGCTTTCATCTGTGGATTCATTGTTCGATTCCATCCTGCCCAGGGGGAACACCGCGTGTTCCAGTCCAAAAATTCTGTTTCAATATATTTTTTTTATTGATTTCACAGAGGAAGGGAGAGGGAGAGAGAGATAGAAACATCAAGATGAGAAAGAATCATTGATCAGCTGCCTCCTGCATGCCCATATTGGGGGATTGAGACACAACCAGGATATGTGCCCTGACTGGGAATGGAACCGTGACCTCCTGGTTCATAGGTCAACGCTCAACCATTGAGTCATGCCAGCTGGCCTGTCTTAAGATTGAAGTTTTGACCACAGGCTTCCATAGGTACCATGACTCTTCAGCTGCAGTACTGATCTGTGGAAGGTTGCACTGTCCACTACCTTCAAATAGAAAGCTGCCATTTTGTATACTGGAACACTCCTTCTACCTTACCCTTCTTCCTTCTCTCTTGAGTCATGTGGCTAATTGCCATTCTTTTACCTTAGTTAAAAAAAAGTGCTAATCTTATTATGGGAAGTTACATTCTGGCTAACATACATTTCCATCTATTATCGCTAGGGGTGGCCTATGAGATGTAAGCAAAACATGTTGGTGGGGCCAATAAGAAGACTGTAAGAGGGAGAGTTCTGCTTGTAACACCAGTGTGATGGCTGGAGACGAAGTAAAGCTCTTGGCCTGAAGTAAGATTGAAGAAGAAAGCCATGAACTCAGGAATTTAGGAGGGGGGAGCAGAAAGGTGAAAGGAGTCCAAGTTCCTTATGACAACAGGGAACTTTAGTCATCTTGGTATTCCTGTATCTCTGAACTGCCTATCTCCACACTTCTTTTATGCAAATGGAAGAAACTTCTGTCTTGTTTAAACCACTTATATTTTATTAGCAGCCAAATGCAATTCCTAATGGATCTGCTGCTCATCCCCAGCTGAAACTACTTTTTAAAACAGTATCTTCTAACTTCTGTGAGCTGCTTTGTGACAAAAAGTTTCCTAGGGCAAATGAGTTTCATAAATGTTGCAGCATGCTATATCCTCACTTGCCTTCCCCAACCACCCTATTTAAAAGTGCACCCCCAACCTCCAAACCTGTGCTCCTCACCCTTATTTCCTGCTTCATTTTTCTCCATGTCTCTTATCGTTATCTAACATACCATATGATTTATGCATTTGTGTTTACTGCCAGTTTTTTTTGCATTTCTCCCCACAATTTAAAATAAGCTCTGTGAGGATTGTCTGCTTCATTTACTGCAGTACCTTCTGATTCCTCCCAGGCTATTTAGCTTGTAGAGAAATAAACATGGAGACTGACAGTGACAGAGAAACTTCTATTCCTCTTTTAGCCTGTATTCATTCATTCATTCATTCACATTCATTCATTTATTCTCTTCATTCATTCACTTATTCTGTCTTTCTCACACATACACATTATGCATATATTTTGTTATCAGTTGGCTTCCATTCTTCAGTCTTACTGGATGAAAACACACTTTAGAAATAAAGGTTAAAAATTAATTGGCATGGAGGAGAAAAGACAAAGTTCCTGATACTCTGTTTCTTGTTATGCTGGAGCTTTATGTGTGATGTGAACTTGTTGGGAAATAGCCCCTATTTTCCTGCACCAGGCACTAACGGTGACCTTCATGGGCTGTGCTGGCAGAGGTCAAATGACGAGGGAAGAAAGGTTCTCTGTCATTCTCTGTCTGAAGGGAGCTGGCAGTCCGTGGGGCTGAGATGCTGAGCTCAAATGAATGGGGAAACATGCAAGCATCTTGCTGCCCCTAACTATGTATTAGCTGGCCCAGATGTGTTTTCAGGGCCCACCCTCTCTGTTACTCTCTTGCCTCTTTATGACATGAATTCAATAACAAGAATTACGGTTTGTTTGATAATATAAGGGGCACTGCAGAGATCACGTGACCCCAGCCAAGGGACTCCATTTTTGGCTCCAGGGAAAGGAAGACATGTTTGAGGAGCTGCAGAGCCCTGGGCAGTCAGGTCACTTTAGAACTTCCACCTTTTGTTAGTGAGGCAAGATGGTCCACTGACCTGGAGCTAGTCTGGGATGCCAAGGTCTTTTGTTCTGGTTCTGCAGTCTTTGCACCTCCTTGGGAGAAATCTGTTGTCCTGCTCTTGCCAATAGCCCTCCTGTTCCTTCCTCAGACTCAATTTCTGCGGTTGTAAAAGGGAGATGGGAAGGTCTGAGATCTGCCTGCTCCACAGCAGTTCGGGGAAATGAATTTACAAAACTTCAAATTAACCTCTTTCCATGATATATTGCTGCTTAACACATTGCTTTCAGATGCAATGGCTTAAAACAAAGCAACTTATTATTTCTCATGGTTTAATGTGAGTATAAAAGGAGATGATGTATGCATAGCTCTGAGCACAGTGCCAGGCACAGAGTTGGCACTCAATAATTGCTATTTCATACTAGAGGCCCGGTGCACAAATTCATGCACTGGTGGGGTCCAGTCGGCCTGCCCCGATGAGGGCGGATCAGGGATGGGGCCAGCCAGGGCAAGGGGCCACAGTTGTTCTGGTCATTCCGGTTGTTCTGCCATTTGGTTGCTGGGCTTTTATTATATAGGATAATGTGGAGGATGACCTTGCTCATGAGAATGCCTAAGGCTATGCACCACTTTGAAATTGCATATTGGAGCAGCACAGAGGTTTGGGACTGCTTGGCACTAGGACCACCCCTAAAGTGTGTGAGGCCCCTGAAAATATTTTGTGTGGGGCCTCTATCTATGTGAGCAATTTAAGCAAAATTCTATTACAAAGATTCATGAATGCATATGAGGTATAGTGTTTTACTGATGAAGATTTAGGACAGTGAGTAGAGTTGTGGTATTTACATATTTATTCATTCTCACATCAGTACACATGAAGATTCTTTGTTGTGTCCAGCCATCATCTTGTCTTGTTCAGGTTTAGCTACCATCTATTAATGTTATTTATTGTCAAATACACCATTCCTGGATGATATCACTTTGCCCCTCACTCCCTTCATAAGAAAGAGATACACCCACAAAGCCATGGCTCTTTGGAACCTGTTTCTATTGAAACATCATAGATCTTGCTCTACAGTCCCTAGAACCGTTTCTGTAATGCTGGCTATGTCACATCCCATGACACAGCATCAGCCACCATGCTGCCATGAATTCTGGCTTCCCGTGATTCTCTCAGAGGTTGTTTACCATGCTTGAATGATGCTGGCAGTCTTATTGAAAGTATGCAAGAAAATGTGAATGAGAAGTCATTTTCTAGTCATGTTAGATTTACCTTCAGAATTTCATGATATAAATGCACAAAGACACATCTTCCAACCGCGTGTTCCCTTGAATTCTTTAGGCCACAGGCACTACGTTCCTATAATGTGAACTCTTTTGATGTCAAGCAGCACCCTGGGTGCCAGTGGTGGGGGTGGAAAGGGTGGTGTGCCCGCTGCTACCCCTGTAAACCAGAGATGGAACAGGAATGGGTGAGTTGACCCATGTACCCACATGTGTGACTCAAGCCTCCTTCTCCTTGTCATTTTCTCTCTCCCCTTGAATAGACTTAATGGCCAGAAAAATGAAGGTTTTGTATCAGTTATAACATTGGTCAGGGATGCTACTACTAGAGTGTTATGAGGGGTTTGGGGAGAGGGTAGTTTCAGGAAGTTAAGTGAAAGGGGGATGGTTTTCTTAGCATTTGACAGCTATAATAACAGATGCTCAGTTAAATTTGAATTTCAGATAAACAATTTTTTTAGTATAAGTTTGTCCCATTAGACATATTTGTATTGAAATAGTATTTGTTGTTTCTCTGAAATGCAAATTTAATGAGGCAACCAGTAATATTATTTTCAAAATATGGCGACTCTACCAGTATTTAATATCTAGATGGACATAGATGCCCACATTCAGTCTATAAGTTACTTGGTCACTATCATATATCCTGTGGGAAAACAGTTGACAGTGGTCCTATGACTCATATACATACCACTTACTAAAGTTTACATGTACCTGGTTTGAGGGGCTTATAAATCTTAACTGGTTTAAGAAATATGTTATTATAGGTATTAAGTTACAAAGATACTAGATTTTTTTTTTTTACAGCAGGTATCATGAAGTTTTTAAATTATCCTTACTTCTTCCATTTGGATGTATATTTCTTTGTGGGATATCTCTCTCCTTCTCTCTCTGTCAAAAATTTAAAAATCAAGTATCACCATAAATTGAACTTAGCATATAACTTATGAATCAAACTAAATTAAAAAATTAAAATAGCATGTTTGATCAAATTGTTCTAAACATTTTTATATTTTTCCAGTGAGAGCAGGGTGACCTTTTTACCTTTAATAAATGAAACAAAATTAAGTACAATTAAATATATTGCATTTTAACTTTTAATGTTTTCAAGATTTCAATTTTGGGAGCAGTTTTATAATGTACTATACTAGAGGCCCACTGCACAAAATTCATGCAAGAGTAGGCCTTCCTTCCCCCAGCTGCCAGCACCAGCTTCCCTCTGGCACCGGGGACCTGGGCTTCCCTTACAGCCCCAGCTTCGTCTGGAAGGTTGTCCAGAAGGACTTCCAGAAGGAAGTCCTGTCTAATTAGCATATTACTCTTTTATTTTTATAGATTAGTGTAAGATAATGTGTACTAGTATGTGCTTTATAAGTAAAGGTGCATATATTTGAGGGGGGGGTTGCAAATTTTTTTGTATGTTTGAGATGCTTGACCCAAAATAGTTTGGAGACCCCCTGGCTTATTATTATTTTTTAAAATATTCTTTTATTGATTTCAGAGAGGAAGGATGAGGGAGAGAGATAGAAACATCAATGATGAGAGAGAATCATTGATCAACTACTTCCTGCACACCCTCTACTGAGAATTGAGCCCACAACCTGGGCATGTGCCCTTGATCAGAGCTGAACCTGGGACCCCTCAGTTCACAGGCCGACATTCTATTCATTGAGACAGACTGGCTAGGGCTATTGTTTTAGAAAGGGTGTGTATGCTTGTGGGTTTGTCTTAGCGGAAGCATCTACTTGCTTTAAGAATAATTGCAATCAGTAACATTCTTGTAGTTGAACATCAGATTGCAAAATTTCACCAGATTTAGACTTAGATGCCCCCAAAGAGAGAAATGTGGAGGCCCTTTAGCATCTATGTGAAAACTCCAAACGTGTGGCTTCACTGCTTGGGAGAGTAGCTCAGAGCCCTGTGTCACAGAGACCTGGAGGTTTACAAGAAGATCTCATTCCTTAGTTCCTGGCTGCCTCAGATTCATAGTGAGTTCCCCAAGTGCACTGTGCCTCTGTGCACATAAAGAGTTGATCATAGGGCATAAACTTCCAGTTATAAGATGAATAAGTCCTGGGGAATTGAATGTACAGAATGGTGACTATAGTTAACAATACTATATTATACTAGTGACCTGGTGCATGGATTCATGCACAATGAAAGGAAATTAATTAGAAGGTGGTGGATGGGGTGGGACTGTGCAAGAAGGGACGGATACGCCCTGGAACCAACCTCCTGCAGTCCCTCCCTGGCATCTGCGGAGTGAGTGGAGTCCCTCCGGCAGGCGGGGTCCCTCGGCCTGGCCTGCGGGGATTGGGCTGAAACTGGCTGTCCGACATCCCCAAAGGGGTCCTGGAGTGCTAGAGGGCACTCTACAAAGTTGCTGTTGTACAGGGTGTGGAGAACAAATGCAAGTGTGCAGTAAACCAGATTCAGGGCCAACAGTGCCCCAACAACAACATAACCCAGGGCTTAAGGTGGAATCGCGCGGCCCCGCAAGGAGTCAGGCTCCCTCCTCTCTGGTTTTGGGGTGCGTCACCCGAGAACCGCTGCTGCCAAGTCACTGGAGCTCGGTAGCTCCTGTGTTGAGTGTCTTCCCCCTGGTGGTCAGTGCACATCATAGCAACTGGTTGGATGGTAGGAGGGACACTTAGCATATTAGCCTTTTCTATATATAGACTAGAGGCCCAGCACATGAAATCGTGTGTGAGTAGCTCACCACCACTCGCCGCTCCACCCACCGCCGCTCATCTCGCCGCCCAGCCCACTGCTGATTGTAGGTGGGGGGTCGGGGAGGGACTGAAAGGCAATCAATGTACCTCAAGGCAACTGGTCGAGCAGTCATTCTTGTTGTTATGCTTATAGTCCCTGGCCTTTTATTATATCGGATACTTGAAAGTTGCTAAGAGAGTAGATCTTAAATGTTCTCACCAAAAAAAAAAAAAAAAAAGATAACTATGTGAGGTGATGGAAGTGTTAATGAACCTATTGTGGTAATCATTTTGCAATATATAAGTGTATCAAATCATCACGTTGTACACCTTAAACTTACATGCATTATATGTCAATTACCTCTCACTAAAGCTGGAAAAAAGTGGGTGGGGTGAGGCAAATGTCAATAGGGGGTGAAAACCAAGTTCTTTTCCAGGAAATCTATTGTAGGGGCATTAGCATACTGGGTTCCTGGGTTTTCTTTGGAATGGGAGACTCTGGAAGACACAGCCTAACCTGGAAGCCATGGAAATAGGTAGCCCCCACTGTCTTGGTCATTGCTCTAGAGATCAGTGGTGGGCATCCACGGGAGGGTGCCATGACTCAGTCTGGTGCCCAGGA
>NW_006300361.1:241689-246187 GCF_000327345.1 Myotis davidii | reverse complement strand
CCCCCCCCCCCCCCACACACACGCTTCAGGGCTGGAGCAGCAGTGCCCTCACCACTGCAGCAAGAGAGGATTATCACAGCATGGGTGGCAGGAGGCTTGGCAGCCTCATGGGATGTCTGCAGATACCTTTTCACGTATGCAGTTTGGCAGGGCAAGGGTGCAGAGAGACAGCATCCTGGGTTTGCCTGGAAAATATCGGCCATGGAAGCAGACTGCTCAGGTTGGGATCTTAACACTGAGGCCTAAAACAGTTTGGGAAGGGCCATGGCATTTCCAGAAACCCTTCATTGTTTCTGGCCAACAGATGGTGACTCCCTTATCTGCAGTGCAGTCAGGTGCAAAAAGAAGAAAGTATTTAGAGCACTAGTAGAGAGCCATTATTTGAATAGTATGGAACAGAATGGTTTCTTTGGTAACCAAGCCAGGGAGACACCCACACAAAGTTAGAATGCACTGGGCTCATTTCTGTTCCCCACCCCACCCCCAATCCAACCAGATTAAAATAATATAAAGAGAATAGTGAGATGCAGCAACATTTTATACAAGAGAAGATTTGTTCCCTATGAGAATATATTAATGACCTATGTTTTATATTACGGACAACTAGAGATACCAGTTTTTAGCTACGACACTCTGTTTTCATGGTCAGTTAGATAGTTTACTTTCTGCCCAGACTTCAGTGCTTATGTGTACATAGTACACTGAGAAATATGAGACAGAAACATGAGAAGCATTTAACCCACTCTCTGCTGCACATATTCTTGGTACTAACCAG
Organism: Myotis davidii; assembly: GCF_000327345.1. NCBI lineage: Eukaryota > Metazoa > Chordata > Mammalia > Chiroptera > Vespertilionidae > Myotis > Myotis davidii. The sequence goes on along the minus strand of NW_006300361.1, from coordinate 245,412 downwards.
GAAAAAGGCAGCACATAGAAGGCAAAACAAATGACTTTGAAAAGAAACCATTTGTCTTTTAAGAACAATTTCTCTTTAGCTCTATAAGTAATTTCTCTGCTCTGGGCGAGGTTTTAAAAGTGCCATATAACAACTAAAAATGCCCACAAACTATCCAATTAAAAAATGGGCAAAGGACCTGAATAGACACCTTTCCAAAAAGAACATATAGATAGCCAATAGACATGAAAAAATGCCCCATGCCACTAATCATCAGAGATATGCAAATTACATCCACAATGAGATATCATCTAGCACCTGTCAGAATGGCTGCCATCAATAAATCAATGAACAGCAAGTCCTGGTGAGGATGTGGAGAAAAGGGAACCCTAGTTTGCTGCTGATGGGAATGCAGACTGGTACAGCCATTATGGAAAACAGTATAGAGTTTCCTTAAAAAATTAAAAATGAAACTGCCTTTTGACCCAGCAATCCCATTTCTGGGAATATATCCTAAGAACCCCAAAATACTGATCAGAAAGATTTATGCACCCCTATGTTCATTGCAGTGTTATTTACAATAACCAAGATTTAAAAGCCGCCCAAGTGCCCATCAGTAGATGAGTGGATAAAAAAGCTGTGGTACATTTTTACAGTGGAAGTAAATATTACCTTTTGTGACAGCATGGATGGACCTGGAAAGTGTTATGCTAAGCGAAATAAGCCAGTCAGAGAAAGACAAGTACCATATCATTTCACTTACATGTGGAATCTAATGAACAAAATAAACTAACAAACAAAATAGAAACAGACTCATAGATACAGAGAACAGACTGACAGTTGTTAGAGGGGAGAGTATTTAGGGGGCTGGGTGAAAAAGCTGACAGGATTAAGCAAAATAAAATAAAATAAATAAAATAAAATAAAATAAAAGTGAAAATAACAGGATTCATATGGAAAGAGTTGAAAGGAAAAGACCTCCTACAGAATGTTCTACGATAATGGAAATGTTCTATATCTGCACCATTCAATGAGGAAGCCACTGGCAACAGGAGGATATTGAAATTGTAAGAACTTAAAAATTTAATTTGATTTAAAATCCAGTTCCTCTGTTTAAATGAAATGGCCATGTGTGGCTAGTGGCTTCTGGATCAGAGAGCACTGGTAGAGTTCAGAAAGAAAGGATGATTTTCATTATTGAGAAATCAGCAAATAGCAATTTTGCCCTTCATGTTTTATTTTTCTGTTTTTTTCTGGTGTCAGCCTTGATCATCTGGAAGTCACCCACAACTTACCAGAAGCAATGTTTTACTTAACGGGTCTAATAACAGTGCTTCCAAGGGCCTCCAAGCACTCCACAAACATCATCTCATTAATTCCTTCGAGCTCCCAATGGGGACAGGTAGGGCATGCAGATAATTATGTTTAATTTTATAAAAGAGGAAAACAAACACTAGTCTAAAATGTAAATTATTAGCAACGAAGGGCCTACTGGAATCCCAGTTGTCTTCTGTTGCTTTCTTTGTCTTTTACAGCAAGAACGTGGTGTTTTCTCATATCAGGGGAAAAAATTCCTCAAACACGTTAGGATTAAATGAAAGAACTATCATATTTGGTTATAGATGGAATATTGTTTGAGTAACATAAGGTCAAAATAGCTAAATATTTATTTCCTTCTCATTCCCACTGTAAGACTTTGACTGTGGTTTACTTCTCAGTAACCAAGATAACCTATACTAATAAAAGTATAGAATGCTAATTAGACTGGACAGCCAAACGACCTTCCAGACGACCTTCTGGATGAAGCTTGGGCTTCGAGGGCCAAGGCAAGCTACTGTGGCTGCAAGGGCCGAGCCCCTTGCACAAATTTTGTGCATCAGACCTCTAGTTAGAATATAAAAGAGAGAGGGGCAAATGGACCACAGTGTGGTGATTGCAGGGGTTGGGGTGGAGGTGGAAGAGGACATAGAGGGGGTAAATGGTGATGGAAAAAAATAAAAAGAATATGCTATTTGATGAGAGTAACAAACCCTTCTTAACTTTTGTTTGCCTTCCTTCATGCCTGTTGCAGGGATAAAAATACTGTTATTGAAAAATCTATTTCTTTATACATAGTCGTTACAAAAATGACCTGGGATCATACTGATACACTAACCAAAGATGCATAGAAATTGAGGAGCTCCATCCTTTATTCATAACAGGGATATTTGTGAAGCCCTTACTATGAGTCAACCAGTATGTTTGGGACTGTTTATACAAAGTCAGCAAAACCAGACAAGTTTCCAGCCCTCATTCTTTAAGGAGCTGGCAAATATTAATCAAATAATCAAGATAATATGCAAACAACTGCACCTATAGCAGGTGCCATGGAGGAGAGGTACCTGAGCTTGTAATAGGGAGGGTTAATGTTCACAGGAGACCAGGGACGGCTTGTCTCAAATAGGGGCCAAAAGCCAGGAGATGAGAGTAGGAATCAAGTAGGTGAAGAGCAGGATGAAGAGAGCATTTTAGTTAGAAGGAGTAGCATGTGCAAAGGCCCTGAGGTAACATGGAGCATGGTAAGCATGAGGGGCTGAAAGAAGGCTGCTGTTGGGAAACACACAGAGAGAGAATGAGTGAGGTGCAGGATAGGGTTAGAGAGGTCAGCAGAAGCTAGATCAGGCAGCACCTGCAGGCAACTTTAAGGAACTATATTTTCACTTTATGAGCAATGGGTGCCATTGAAGGGTTCTCAGGGAAGAGGGGTGCAGTCCATGACAGAAGTACATTTTCAAGCTCACATTGGTTGATTGTGGCGAGTGGAGAACAGTTTGGAAGGTGGTCAGATCAGGAGGTGGTTTGCAAAGACTATTCATTTTCTGCAGCTGGATTTATTCTGAGCCTCCTGGGCAGTCTCAGAACTTGCACTTAACCATATTCTTTATATATTGCATTTTTTTGATTTAATGGGATGCCCAAACTTTTCCGATAGAGCTAAGCACAGCAGCAGTGGGTGGGGTAGTGAGGACATTCTGGCCTACAGTGTTACAGGAATACCTTCTGTGACTGATGATTTTAGCATCTTAGCGTCTTTTCTTTTCCCTTCGTTGTTGCTAGTTTTCTCCAGAAAAGGTAAACACCATTATTTCCTTTTTCACTTTGATGTCTTGACTCCTTCAACATATGCTGAATTGAAAATACTATTTCAAATTCATGTCCTGCAGGGTTTTTGTCTTATTGTGTTCCAGGCTTTTGAGACCAACTACAAATCTAATACAAGGGTTTCTGGGTTCATGCTTGAAATATGATAATTTCAGGTGATTTATATAATGAAAAAGGAAAAAGATCCTGAGGTTCTATTGTCCTTTTTTGTATGTCTATTATAGTACTTGTTCATTCTGGTTTGCATTACAGTTATTTACGCACACACATTAAATTCTTTCTACAGCCCCACCCACCTCCCTTTTTGCCACCTACTCATCCTTCAGATTCATGTCATCATCACATCTTCAGGGACACTGTCCCTAAGCTCGCTTGGATTCTTCCCTATCTGATATGCTTTTGTGATGCTGTGAGCACTTATACTAATTCCTTTGCTGGGTTTGACCAGTGCCTGCCTATTGGATGGGCTGGGAAGGTTGCTGGAGGCTTTCACTCAGGCTTTGCTAATTAATGAATAACTACACTTACATGAATGTCCTTGGAGTCAGGGAATTTTTTCCCCCATGATTGACATGCTTGTTTTTCTTTTTTTCTTTTTTTTAA
>NW_006300361.1:235688-239783 GCF_000327345.1 Myotis davidii | reverse complement strand
CGAGAGCCCCGTACCTCTGCGCTTCTCTCCTGCAGCTTCTGCGGGTCTCAGTGTGCCTTTCCTTCCTTCTAGTTGTAGAGTTTACAGTCAGCCAGGCTTCCTGTGGTTCTGGATGAAGTCCGTGTTGTTTCTCTGAGGTATTAATCAATTGTTGTGAGCGGCATTAACTTCCCGGTGTTTATCTCTGCCGCCATCTTAGTTTCTCCCATGCTTGTTTTTCTTAACACTTAAGGAATTGATATAGGCTTCCTGCAGGCTCCCAGGGTCCCAGGTCCCCATCTCACCCTGGTGTATGCTGACTCCAGTAGCCCCTGGCCACCATTGCGGCCCTAGGTGGCTCCCATGACCTAAGGTGGTGTCCTTGACACCAGGCTCCTGGCAGACTCCTGCAAAACCAGGCTTCCAACTCCCCTCAGTGCTAGCAGATTCCAGTGGCCCCAGGCTCCCGAGGGCTCTTGTAGACTCAGGCTCCCACAGTTGAAGAATGGGAGATATGTATAAACCATCTAGGCACCAGGAGCCCAGATCATCCTGGTGCTAGCTGGCTGCTGTGACCCCTGGTGGCTCCCATGACACAAGACTCCTAGCATTTGCAGCATCAGTCAGCTCCTGTGGCCCTGGACAATTCCTGTGGCCCCAGTCGGTCCTTAAGAACCCAGGTTCCAGGTGGCCACCTGCAAACCCAGGATCCTGGGCAGGCCTAGTAGCAGGCCTACCCCCACAGACCCTGTCACTAGGCTGGTCCCTGTGTGTCCATGCACCAGGCCTGCCCACCAACACCAGATGGCTCCCCCAGAATCACTGGAGAGGCCGATCAGGGAGGGACTTTGCCCAGTAAACCAGTCTGTAAAGATTGGAAGAGTTGTTCACTTCTTCAAAATACAGACACCAATGCCAGGCTGCAAGAATCATGAATAAGCAAGGAAACATAACACTAATAAACATGAAACTAATTAAAACTCCAAGGACTGATCCTCAAGAAATGGAGATCTATGAACTGCCTGACAAAGAATTCAGAATTATCCTCTTAAAGAAATTCAGTGAACTACAAGAAACCACAGACAACCAAAGAAATTAGGAGAACAATGAACAAAGTGAGAGGTTTAGTAAAGAAATAGAAACCATTAAAACAAACAAACAATCATACAGTTGAAGAGTGGGAGAATATTTATAAACTATCTATTTGGTTAATATCCAAATTATATAAGAAGCGCATACAGCTCAAGAGCAAAAAGCAAACAATCCAATGAAAAAATGGGCAAGCCCTAGCCGGTTTGGCTTAGTGGATAGAGCATCAGCCTTCGGACTGAAGGGTCCCAGGTTTGATTCCGGTCAAGGGCACATGCCTGGGTTGCAGGCTCGGTCCAACATGCAGGAGGCAACCAATCAATGATTCTCTCTCATCATTGATGTTTCCATCTCTCTCTTCCTCTCCCTTCCTCTCTGAAATCAATAAAAACATATTTTTAAAAAATGTGCAAAAGATTTGAATTGACATTTTCCCAAAGAGAACATACAAATGGCCAACAGGTATAAGAAACAATGTTCAATATCACTAATCATCAAGGAGATGCCGGTCAAACCCACAATGAGATATCACCTCATGCCTGTTAGAATGGCTACCATCAATAAAACAAGAAAGTGTTGGTGAAGCTATGGAGAAAAGGGAGCCCTGGTGCACTTTTGGTGGGAATTTAAATTGGTGCAGCCCCTATGGAAAACAGTGTGGAGGTTCCTCAAAAATTCAAAATAGACCTACTATTAGATGCAGTAGTCCTACTTCTGGGTATTTATCCAAAGGAATGGAAGTCACTATCTTGAAGATTTTTTTGCACATTCATGTTTCATTACAGCATTAGTCACAATAGACAAGACTCAGAAACAACCTAAATGTTTATCCACAGATGGATAGGTAAAGAAAATGAGGTGTATATTTACAATCGAATATTATTCAGCTACAACAAAAGAAGGAAATCTGCCTTTTGGAAAAATATGGATGGACCTTGAGGGCATTATATGCTAAATGAAATAGTTCAAGCAGTGAAAGACAAATATTGTATGTTTTCACTTATCTGTGGGAATCTAAAAAAGGTGAATTTATAAAAACAGATCATACGGTGATGGTTACCAGGGACTTGAGGGTGATGAAAATGGGGAGATATTGGTCAAAGTGTACAAGTTTCCAGCTATAAGATGAAAAAGTCCTAGGTATCTAATGTACAGTAACATCAATGAGGAGAGAGAATCATTGATCTGCTACCTCCTGCACACCTCCTACTGGGGACTGAGCCTGCAACCTAGGCATGTGCCCTGACTGGGAATCAAGCTGTGACCTCCTGATTCATAGTTCGATGTTCAACCACTGAGCCACACCAGCTGGACGAAAAAAAATTTTTTTAAATAAAGCGAATCCTTGCTCAGAAAAAAAAGGGTTGACAGTGATAGTGTCAAATTATTTGAGAAGCTTAAAAAAATGGTGTTGGAGGGCCCTAAAGCTGCTGAATTACTAGTAGGCTCCCGGGGGAAGTGAGTGGGTGTGTATGGGTCTGGGGGTGGTATGGAGCCTATTGTGCTGGAGGTGCTACATTTATGTGTATATAGTTTCAACTCTGTACAGGAGGATGACATGTACACAGGAAGGCACATACACATCATATATGTACGGATTGAATTTTCACCTGTAAACACACCCAAGCAACCAACACCCAGATCAAGAAACAGAACATAATGAGCAGCCCAGGAGCCATTTCCATAGATTAGTTTGGCCTGTTTTTGTTGTTTAGTTAGATAAAAATTATACAGTGTATGCTCCTTTATGCTTGGCTCTTATTATCAATATCCTGTATGTGGGATTCCTCCATATTGTTATGTGTAGTTGTCTATTATCCATTCACAATTTGTATATTATTGCGTTGTGTGAAAATGTATTTCCCATTCTATTGTTGATGGGCATTTGAGTGGCTTTCTTTGGGGCTACTGTGTTCTGATGAGCATCCTAATCCATCTTTTCGTGGATTTCTGTTGGACAATGCCTCAGAGTGGAATTGCTGGGTCATGATGTTCAGCTTTGGCGGATTTTATGTGCATTTTTTACACTCTACAGGTGATTTTGATTCCTGGCCAAGGCTATCTATACTCTCTACCCAAAAGGAAGGTTGAAAGCGACACTATCAAAGCATGGATGAGCTCATTAAAGATGGAATATTAAGATGAACTACAAGGATCATTCAAAACCGCCCCACAGATAATGCCAATAGCTCTTGCTTCAATAGTTAGCTTGCCTTTTCCGCAGGGGGTCGGAGTGGGTGGGTTAATGCTAGATCCTGGCTCTCTCATGTTCTTTTCTCCCTCGGTTTGACCCTGATTTCTCTCAGGTTCAGCAAAGTGGAATGCCGGCTGAGAACTGAGACGGAGAGAAAGCATTGCCAAGTGCTGTTAATTATTAATGAAATGAATTTGCATCAAACCAAAGGGGATTAAAGTGGCTTAAAATGAATAGCAAGTTCTTGATAAGGCTTTCCCTATTCTCAGGCGACTGGAATGATGCACTTGTATTGGAGCACATTAATTTAATAGAAGCGCTGCTTCCCCCAGTGTAGCTTGGAGCTGGATGTGAGCCCAGCCCGGGGACAGCAGGCTCTGAAGCAATTTCTGCTTGTGTGGCTATGGTGAAACGAAGTGGTGTGAGCACAGCACAGCAGACTGAAAACTGCTTTAAACACAACTCAAAGCAAAACATCCTTTCACTAACAGACCTCAAGCACTGGGGATAGAAAGGGAACCCCCTTACTCTGTCAAGCAGACGGTTCAAACATCTGCTCAGCTTCATAGGATGTCTGACCTTGGGCAAGCTGCTTAACCTCAAGGTATTATTCTTATAATCCTCATTGTACAGATGAGGAAACTGAAGCAGAGAAAGGTTAAGCAACTTCCCCTAAGCTACACAATTGTGAATGGAAACCTTGGATTTAAATCCTATCTCAATTCAATGGAAATGGAAAATAGATATTCAGTTCTGTTCTGGAGACACAGTGCGTGTGTGTATGTGTGTGTGTCGGGGGGGGGGGGGGGGGCAGGAGAGGCATTTTTGTCTAT
>NW_006300361.1:230345-235571 GCF_000327345.1 Myotis davidii | reverse complement strand
CTCTGGCTGGCCAACCTCCCACAGCCCCTCCCCGTGGCCAACCTCCCATGGCCCCAATTGTGAGCCAGGCTGAGGGACCTCACCTGTGCACAAATTCATGCACTGGGCCTCTAGTAATGTTTATAGTAATCTTTTCATATGTAAAATGGGATCATTATATGTATCTCAATAGATTATATGTAAGCTGCCTGGTTCACAGTAGGCCCCAAGCAGATAGCAATTATTATTGCTTATGATGCTGTGAGTCCCACTGTAGAGAACATACCTGTGTAGTAGGAAAGAGCAATGGGAAAAAGGTGGTGCACTAGGAGCCAGCGTTTGGACAGATTGCAGGCCAGTATTGAACATGGAAAAGTTGCCTGCTGGTACAGATTCAAAGAAGGTCTTGAGTCAGTAAAGCATAAAGGGATCGGCTACCAGAATTTTCTGTTAATTCATTATACACCCAGGCACACAGATATGCTAAGGAAATATGAAAAGCTAAGTTTGAAAACTGCTAAGGATGCCAGGGTGGCTTAGCAGGGTATTCTGAACAGGTCAGTGTCATGACTAAGATATCCCTTGAGGAACACCATCTCCAGTCAAAGGAAACTTACTTAGGTGGCCACATCCTCATTGGCCACAGTTGACTAAGCCTTTGGTAAGTGTCAACACTGGGGCTCTGTAGTCCTCATCTTTTAAGATCTAGTTCCAGGGTTACCATTTATAGAAAGCTTTCCCTAACAGTTTATGCCAGTAGGATCGAACTGACTTAGATGGGGTTGTGATATGATGGGAAGGAGCGAGCAGGCAGAGGGATAGCCTGGTTATTCCACCCACGCCCAAGACACTAATTGTCATGGAAAGGACAAGGGTAACAACAGTGCAACATTTATTGAACACTCATTTTGTGCCAGGCATTAAGTTTAACATTTCTCATACATGATCTCTTCTGATAACTCATTAAGGAAGAAATGATTATTTCCCCCATTTTAGACATGAAGAACCTGAAGCTTTATGTAGTTTAGTGACTTTCCATGCCAGAGGCAAGCACAGATCTTGTTGCTTCTAATCCCATGCCCTGAAACCACCCCCTACCCAGCCTCACCATTAGTGGGTGACAATGCCATTGTGGCACCTGAGCTGGGAACAGCTCTGTAGTTCAGTAGAAACATGTTCAGCACGAGTGTGGCATTTTTGTATGCATTCCTCGTATTTATTTGTTTATTTAGACCAGATTATTTCAAGTTGTGAAACATTACCCTTGCTTAGTTAATAGCAATTCATTTGTTTCACCATTAAAAGATTATTCTTTTACACTTACACAACATATAATTAAAGAAAGTCCTGTTGAAGTACTATAAGACCCAGGGCCATATGATAAACATTTGAAAAGCCTTTGGTATTTTTTTAAATGGCCAGGTCATTAATTGATTCATTCAAATACCCCTTATGTTGTGGGTGAGTAACAGTACAATCTATACATGGAGAAGTTAAAGAGGCCCTAGGAGATTAACATGTACCCAGGTTCCCCACTGAAAAAGAGAAGGCAGGCTCAGAATACAGCATTATTAACCAGTTCCTTGGTACTAAAAGGAAGTGACCCTTGGAGTATCTACATACATTACAAAATGGTTTCAATACTTGAACTATATGATCTTTGGAGTTAGATTTACAGACAATTTAATGCTATCCTCAATACTTCCAATCTATAATTTTAATGCTGGTAGATTTCCATCAGTTAGTTCATTCAACATATATTTATTTTGTAACTAGAGGCCCAGTGCACAAAATTTGTGCACTTGGGGGAGGGTGTCCCCAGCCTGGCCTGTTCCCTCTCACAGTGCAGGAGCCCTGTGATTGATCTCCCCAAAGAGGTAGGCCCCATCCACTCATCCAGGGCTCCTCGATGGATTGCCACAAAGAGGTAGGCTGGAGCTAGGGGTCCCACCCCCAGTGTTGCCACACTGAACCTTTGGGCCCTGCCTCCCTGGTGTTGCCGCACGGAGCCACTGGGCCCTGACTTCGCGGCCCCACCCACCCTCACGCGCCTGCTGTGCACGCAGCCTCCTGGTGATGGATTGTGATGGCGTGAGGGCATCATGGCATGAGGGAGTGATGACCACATAGGCTTTTATTAGTACAGATTATCATGTGTAGACAATTGGGTTCCATTCTGGAGACCCTGGGCAAGACAGAGCTTACATTGGGAGGTGCAGACAATTATGTGGGGCTGATGAGAGCTGTGCAGGACACACGCTAAAGAAGTGGGAAAGTGGGATGTAGCTGGGATGCATGAAGCGTATATCTGCTAAAAGAGCAGTTTTGCTGTCCCAGACTATTTCCTACCAGTTACCAGGACCCAGGACCCTGCAGATCAGTGGTTCTCAAACTTTGGTGGATATAAGAATGACCCGGAACCTGGTAAAATAACAAGGCTCAGACCCTGCCTCACTTAAACAGAACTGGGCCTCTGTGGTCTTCATCAGCTCTCCAGGAGATTCTGACAGGTGCCTATGTTTCAGAACCACTGCTATGGACCAACACCCACCGTTTCACTGGCTATAATCCAACAGGAGTGACAGTTTTTTCTAAGTTTTCTTTCTAGAATGGGGAATCAGACCAGCTACAGGATATTTGATTTCAAGAGACTATGGCTTGTTTGAAGCTGAATTACTTGAAGTGGAAAAATACAATTTTATATCTCTTTTCATGTTGGTTACCTTGCCCCTGACCTGTATCTTTGGTTTATTGCACTCATTTTCTTTGAAGTTGCTTTCTGAGTAGAAAACATTTTATTGAAAAGTGCTCTTATGAATTCAAGATGTGGGTTTAAGTAGGAAATACCTGCTCCAAAACAGAGACAAATACTTGACGGAAGACAAACATCTGTTTGAGGGGGAATCTCATTTCTTGTTTCTTTGTTGCTTTTCCATTACCATTGAATTGAGACAGGGTTTCTATCCAAGGTTTCCATTCATGATTATGTGACTTAGGGGAAGTTGCTTAGCCTTTCTGTGCTTCAGTTTCCTCATCTGTACGATGAGGATGGTGATAATAACAATACTACCTACCTCACAGGGTTGCTGTGGTGATTAACTGAGTTAACACAAGAAAGTACTAGAACCAGAACCTAGCAAGTGCTAAATAAATGTTCCTGCTGTTATTTTTTTTCCCGTCATATCTTTTAAATGTCTATTCCTCCTTGTGTACCCTTGTTTCCTTTCTGTATTATGTTAAGATTAAAGACCAATGGTTTCTGTCAATACTAATTTAAAAAGAATAGGGGCCTCCTAAAGGACTAAAATGAAATTAAACTAGCATCACAGTTACTGCCAATAGTTTTTATCCTATATAATAAAAGCCCAGAGACTGAAATGGCGGAATGACCAGAATGACCAGAGATCAGAACAACCGCGGTCCCTTGCCCTGGCCAGCCCCGGCCCCCAGTGGGGACTCCTACCCATCAGGGAAGGCCGGCTGGCCCCTACCCGTGCACTGGGCCTCTATCCTATATAATTAAAGGGTAAAATGCAAATTGACCCTAATGGTGGAACGACCAGAATGACTGCTCGACCAGTCACTATGAGGTGCACTGACCACCTCTTGGTCCCTTTCCCTGGCTGGCAGGCCCATCGCTCAGTGGCGAACTGGGAATCTGGGTTGGGGGTGGGACCGGCTGCAGGCAGCCGGGGAAGATGGCCCTCATCACAGGTCAGGCCTAGGGACCGCACCCATGCACAACTTTCATGCGCTGGGCCTCTAGTAAACATATAATGCTTAGAAACTGGGGATTAAAGTTGAGGAAAGAACTTAATGTTAACTAAGGGTAATGCACGTCAAAATGGTGAGTCAAAGGCTACCTGTATTGGTTCCCCAGAGCTTCCCCAGAGGAGCCCAGCAATCTCCTAGGAGATATGCCTTTTTTACCGGAGCCACACACAACTCTCTTCCCTTCCCAGGACATGTCTGAAGGGATCAGGTGAGAACCAAGTATAGACTGTGTGTAGAGTGGGGATAGCGGGTTGCGTCTGTGGTGGAACTTCATTTTCAATAAGATGTCTGTCTTTCCATTTTGGATATTGCAGGCTAATATGCAAATTCTTCACCCAAATGATTTCTGCCTGTCTGACTCCTTCAGGATCCTTGTGGTCCCACAGACACAGTCCTGAGAACCTACTCTTAGGCAGGCCTCTAAGCACTCTCAGCTCCTTCCTTTCTGGATGTTACCAAAGAGCCCAGGTCTCCCTCCCCTCAGCTTTCCTTATCTGTCCCCAGCATCACTGCAAAGCCCGCCACTCCTGCTCTGCCACCCACTTTAATTCTTTGTTCTCTTTACAACCTCGTTTCCTCTTTTAAAAATGTAAATTTCTTGCTTTATGGCATACTTTGTTTCTGTACACAGAAATGAGACCACAACTGTAAGGGTTTTATGCATGGACAATTTGAGAATGAGGAAGGATTGGTGCACTATATAATTTTAAAAATATATAGTTGGTTTTATTTCTGTTTGACCATTTCTACAGTGGGTGCATTTTGTATCAGGTTCCTGTATTTTCATCTTTGCTCTCACATACGAATTCTTAAAGGGGTATTTCTTATGTTATAAATACTAAATTTACTATGTCTCTATACTCTATTAGTTTAATATTAAGTATTTTATGAGAAATTTTCCATTTGCTAAAGAAGGAAGATAAAATGTGTCCATGTTATTCATGTACCTATTCAGACATGTTTTTTTAAAAATTTATTTTGAAATAACAAAAGGCTCCCAGAAAGTTGCAAAAATAGTACACAGAGTCACATGTATCCTTCCTCCACCTTCCCCAGTGGTGACATATCATACAGGTGGAGTATAATACCAAACAAGGAAATTGATGTTGGAACAACATCATTAACTAAACTACAGATTGTCTTCAGTTTTCACCATTTTTACATGCACTCATTTATGTGTGTATACATGTGTGTGTGTGTGCTTGTATGTGCATAGTTCAACTCAACTTTATTCTGTGTGTAGATTCATGTATTCACCATCACAATCAAGATACAGAACTGTTCCATTACCACCAAGTAACCTTACCCCTTTATAGTTGCTTGCCCTAGCAACTACTAATCTGCTCTCTATTTCTAGTTTTATCATGTTGAGAATATTATGTAAATGAAAGCATACAGTATGTAACCTTTTGAGAGTGAATTCTTTTCATTAAGCGCAATGCTTTTTCTATCTGTCTAGGGCAGTGGTCGGCA
>NW_006300361.1:223807-230299 GCF_000327345.1 Myotis davidii | reverse complement strand
AATCTGATTGAGATACGTTCACTGAGGTCAACCCCTTCCAATTTCCCATCCACACTCGTCTTGTATACTTGTTTTGTCTATCTCCTTTCCGAAAACCGACTTCTGCGCATGGGCCATGAAGTTTCAATCGCACTGTACATGCGCGCCCGCATGTGGTATTTTGTGGAAGAGCCACACTCAAGGGGCCAAAGAGCTGCATGTGGCTCGCGAGCCATGGTTTGCCGATCACTGGTCTAGGGTACTAACATGTGTCAATAGTTTGTACTTGAGTAATATTCCATTGTATGGATGGACCAGTTTATGTAACCATTATTATTTCATCCTCTTCTATTTTTGAACTCAGCTTTGTTAGTCTTTGAGATATTGGTTTTCTACAATAGCTTCTACACCGAAGGGAGCCAATTCAGTGCTTTGAAATGGGATTCTAGTATATCAGAGTTTACATATGAGACTTTATATTCTAGTATATTCTCACCTGTGGATAGTGATCTTTTTAGTAGCATTTAGGTAGATTTTACAGGATGGACAGTATTTTCAATTATGACCACTATTCTAAAATCTTTTCTTCTATCATCATTTCACATCTGCTTTTTCCTTAGGTGCTCATATACATATCCTATATATGTGGAATGATACCAATTTTTAACATTGGGTTCTTTGTCTAACAAGATAAGAATATTGTATATCATCTTAGTTTATATTATTACTTATGAAAACCATATTCATTATAGGAGTTTCTGATGATCAAAGAGAAGAAAATTTTAAAATCACCCGAAATCATGCCACATAAGAAAAACTTCTATTTAATATTTTGTTGTACATCCCTCCAGGGCCTTTGCAACCTTTAAACGGTCTATTCCTCAGTATTAAACTGTTTATCCTCTTTACAGGTATTAGTCATATCTCTGGGAGCAGAAATGGAGTGTCTATACCATGTGCTGGAGGGTCTGAGATATGAACAAAGGAATCTGAGCCTTATGTTCATTCCAGTTTTCTGGTCCAGACCTGTGTTGGAATGCTCATCTTCTTTCCTAACTGGTGACCTGATCTGGGATTTACAGAAACCTCAAGACATCAGTTTCTATCCTGCCCCTACCACTGTCTTCCCTGAGACCCAGGGCCGGGCGAGCTCCAAGCTGACATTTTTTTTTTTTCCCCTGGGAACCCTTCCTTGGTCCTGCTTGGCCTTCCAATGTAAAGATACCCCCCTCCCATGTCATTCTTCTCTGGGAAGCCTCTACAGCCAAAGTTGTGGTCTATTGGATTCTAACAGTGAATTTCCTTGAAGCCCGCCAGAGTTCTCCCCCCCTGAGGTTACACGGAAGAGAAGAGGGCTGTGGCTTGCCTTCCCACCCCCGCCACTCAGGGATATGCCAGAACACAGGTAAGATGGCCTGCAGTTAGCATGAACTTGATTCCTGGCCTGAGGTATCTACCCTCTCCTCCCTCTCTGCCATTTGGTGAGCTCTAGGAGGGAGGGTGCATATTCCCATCTTGTCACTGCTGTGTGCTCAAATGCTTTGCTCAGAGAGGATGTTCAACTATTATTGTGGGCTCACTGAGCCCTTCTTCTCCCACTCCAGAAAGCAGATTGAAATGTTTAACTGCCATTATTACAGGGATAGCCTTAAATCATCTCTAGTTGATAGAGATAATGAAATCGATCACCAACTTGTTGCTCATATTAGTTACAAATTGCTAGGGCCCATCCCCCAATTGATCCTGGTGTATCAGCGTGTCTCAATTTTGTCATATCATAGGCCTTACCAACCTTAGAATTGCATAATTTCTGCATCCCCAAACTCTAATGTCCTACTCCCGTGGTCAGCAAACTGCGGCTCGCGAGCCACATGTGGCTCTTTGGCCCCTTGAGTGTGGCTCTTCCTAAGCCTTAGGAGTACCCTAATTAAGTGAATAACAATGTACCTACCTATATAGTTTAAGTTTAAGAAATTTGGCTCTCAAAAGAAATTTCAATCATTGCTCTGTTGATATTTGGCTCTGTTGACTAATGAGTTTGTCGACCACTGTTAGTCCATCACTTGAATTGTGGTCTTTTCTTTACTAATCTTACCAGCCTCCTTTCTGGCCCTCTATTCAAATCATTCACCATACCACTGAGACAGAGGGGTCTTTTGAAGAGCATGCCCATTCCTGGTACTCCCTGGCTTGCCTATATTACCAGGATGGCCACCTGAGCTGCCTACGAGTTCTGTAGTTTCATGTCCCTTCTCCCCAGCCACACCAAGCCTCCAGCATTTCCCAGAAGGCATTCCCTGCTTCCACATCTGCCTACATATCATTTCCTCTGTGAGGATGTTCTTTCGGTCTATTGTTCTTCAGATCTAAACTATTACTCTCTTTTGAAAAGAGATCTTGGATGCTTTCTGAAGAAACTCTATGCTCCCATAGCTCCTTAGGTGAATCTGCCACAGCTGTGTCAACTGTAATTTATTGTCTTCGCCACCCCATTCTTATTACTATGCTGCAAATATATTTTTAAAATATATTTTATAGATTTTTACAGAGAGGAAGGGAGAGGGATAGAGAGTTAGAAACATCGATGAGAGAGAAACATTGATCAGCTGCCTCCTGCACACCCCCTGCTGGGGATGTGCCCACAACCAAGGTACATATCCTTGACTGGAATCGAACCTGGGACCCTTCAGTCTGCAGGCCAATGTTCTATCCACTGAGCCAAACCAGTTAGGGTGCTAATATATTTTTTAATGAGATTATGTTTTATTCAGTTTTGCATCTTTAGTGCCTGAATAGAGATGTTCAACACATATTTGCTGAATCAATCCATATAATTAAAAATCTGCACTTTTTTTTGTCCCATACCTGTGTTCATATTTTAAATAAAATTCTTTCTCAATATTTTTGTCATTAGACCAGCAATTTTCAACCTTTTCATCTCATGGCACACCAAAATATATTATATTATACTAGAGGCCTGGTGCACAACATTCGTGCATGGGGGGCGGGGATCCCTCAGACTGGCCTTCACCCTCTAGCAGTCTGGGACTCCTTGGCAGATATCGCCTGAGGGGTCCTTAGCACTCCCACCACTGCTGCTGTGCTCGCCAGCCATAAGCCTGGCTTGTGGCTGAGCGGTGCTCCCCCTGTGGGAGCGCACTGACCACCAGGGGGCAGCTCCTGCATTGAGCATCTGCCGCCTGGTGGTCAGTGCATGCCACAGCAACTGGTTGTTCCACCGTTCAATCAATTTACATATTTAGGATGGGCATAATTATGACTAATTTACAAAAGTTATAAAATAATAGTAGTTACCTACTCCTTTTTGCTCCAAAGTGACTTTTAAAAAAATCAGATGTCTATATTTGTACATAAGGATTTCTTGTATCAAGAATTAACCAATCATATGCAACCTTATTATGCGACATGGCCAATAACATACAACTCTATTATATGACCTATATATTTATGGCTCAAGACAGGGCATTTATACCAGATGGCTATTGTTGTGTTGGCTGTTGTGATCTTTTTGTTTGACAATCTAAAGAGGTCAATCCCCCTGATTAAATAGGTATTACATGTTTTAAACATTCTTGTGGCACACAGGCTGAAAATCACTGCATTAGATCACTGTTTTTGTGTTTCTCAAGTTTGTTTTTCCCTTTCTGAGAAGATACCTTCACAAGCATTGGCACTCACTTCTTTTAAGTGAGTCTCTTGAAAATACAGCATGAGAAAAATTTCAAACACATCTTATGAGTTGACCCCTCTTGACACTTACGATTTCTCTCATTTTCAGAATCAGAATATGAGTATCATACCCACGGTTGGTGATTCTTCAACATTGATAAAACTCTACCATTCAATATCATTGCCCAACTTTCTGGATCCTTGAGCACGTTTTGTTAACGATTTTTCATATTCTCTCTGCTGTGTTTTCTTCCCTTCTGTACCCTGGCTTCAGTTTTCACTAGCTCTTTAAAAGCACCATTATTAAGGCTACCTTTAATGACTTGCATTTGCCGCACTTGGCCTTGTCTCTTCAATTGAACTTTCAATAGACTCCACTGCAGTGCTTCCCAAACTCGAGCTTGCATCAGAAGCACGTGGAGGGCTTGTTAAAATGCAGTCTGCTGGGCTCCACCCCCAGAGTTCCTGAATTGGTACGTTTGGAATGGGGCTGAGAATTTACAGTTCTTAAAGTTTCCCTGGTGATGCTCACACTGCTAATATGGGACCACACTTTGAGTCTCACTGTTCTAAGGTGCCTAGCACTGTTTGCCAATTTTCACAGCTATAGCCACTTAACTCACACTTGTTGAGTCTGCATAGGAAGGGATATAAAGCCTTCAATTGGGTTAATACCATGTGACTTTACTGCTGATTTGGTACGAGTTGCAGATCTGGGTCTTTGCTCAGTGTGCCACCTCCCATACTTGATTCCTTCCTGGATTCACTATTTCCTCCGGGGCTAGGATGTCTTGATTCCCCTGGCTCAGTTCCTTATGAAAGCTGAAGACCAGAAGGTAAGTTCACTTCCCACAACTAGGCATTTACCTGCTTGCTTAGTTCCATATTTGTGACCCTGCGCACACCCCGGTATTGTTTGCTTGCCTTCGCTGAGTTCTTCCCAATTGCTTGTTGTTTAGAATACGGGGTTTGCCTGCTCTGTACCAATGAGTCTAATGGCCCAGGTCTGGTTAACTCTTATCTGGCATTCCTCAGTGTTAGCTGGGCCTGATTTCAGCGGGTACCCTGATTTCAGCTACATTATCCGGAGCATTTCAAACATTGACTTGATTTAATTGAACAACTGTGTTGCTACGTACACGACTGCGGCTTATTCTTTTCCCCTCATGATTTCTGTGTGTTTCTGGAACCTCTTTCCCACCCCCCACCCCAGCTTCCAAATCCCTCATGCCCCAAGACTCAGTGCTGGCTTGTTTCTTTTTTCTGTATGAATGATTGTTTTTCTGGTAATATCATGTAAGTTGGCTATAAGATTCTAGTGCTATTTACATACATAACTTAGATCAACATAATTTACTTAGTAAGTAAATTATATTCTCTCCCTTTTCAACCTGTGTTGCTGCGGTCTGTGTGCTTGCTACTTCCAAGTGTATGTGAGGAACAGAAGCATCAGCATGTTAGGGGAACTTGTTAGAAATGCAGAGCTTTGGGCCCCACCTCAAACTTCCTGAATTAGAACGCACATGGCAATGGAGCCCCAGGTGATTGGTATGCACATTGCCAAGAACTGATCGGTGATACAGCTCCCATAGGATGAACTACCACCTGACTCCATGTGATTCCCAATCTTTGCATGTCACTACTTTTCCCAACTTTCTTATCACCACTGATGTAATTCCTACAAACATTTCTTTGGATGAGTTTCCCATGAATAATATGAGCTATAACAAACAAGCCATGATTCTGCAGGAACCCAGACGCTGTGTACGTTTGGGATTTCTTGTTGCCTGGGATAGCTCTTTGGCAAGGCCTTTGCAACTATGTCAACATAACAAAGGAATATTTTTGCCCTGATCTTATGTGGGCTTGGATGAGAGGCAGACTGAGGGTCCAGGTAGATGAGCGCCACCTCACACTCAACACCATATTCCAGGGATTTAATGTAATGCTGGCTCATAGTAGTGACTATTCAGACATCTCTCACCAGCATTTAATATGGGGTAGGTGTTTAAAGTGGATTAGGTTGGGTGAACTAACTCTAATCAGGGCTTGTGTGGTGGATGGCTAGCAGCAGTGTTCTGGACAATGACAAGTTAAATGGCCTTATTGCCAGATGCCCATTCCCCCCTCTCCCCCTCTCAACAAGACTCCGGCCAGTAACTGAGTCCAGAAGCCGACATAACAGTTGTGCAGAGTGGGTTATTACCACATCTATACAGTGTCAGAGTCTCCATAGAGCACCTAGGTTCAGGATAGGGCTTCATCCCCCAAAAGAGGAAACTGGAGCATCAACCTGGAGCTCCGGGTGGAAAGGCCTTATTCATAAGCAGCGTAGTAGAAAGAACATGGCTTCTAGAACCTGGGTTAGGATCACAGGCCTACCTCTTCCTAGTTGTTATTGGTGGAAGTGGAATTCTTGCGATGTCACAAGGAAAAGAATTTCCTGAGACTCGCACGAAAGGATGAGTGATATTTATTTGGGTGGAAATAAACCGCTGGGTTTCCAATGTCCCATTTTCCTCCAGCCCGCCATGGAAAAAGTCCAACTATGTCTTCAGCAGGGCCAGAATAAAGGCCACTGCCCATTGTTTCTGATCCATATTAGAATGCAGTGTGGAGTCTGCATGGCCTACTGCCAAGGCCACATGGCTATGGAGAGAGAATGTGGGAGTGCACGGGCCAGTACAGGTCATGGAGAAAGACGAAAAAAGAGAGGGAACTCTTTGGGGATTTTAACCAGGAGCTTCTTCAAACTAACCAATTAGTTTGCAAGATTGTGCACATTTCGGGGGGGGGGGTGGTTTACCCCCAGCCAATCCATTG
>NW_006300361.1:206847-223541 GCF_000327345.1 Myotis davidii | reverse complement strand
CCTGGCAGTTAAGAGGTTTTATTCCCTCCCTAACTTCAGGGGAAAATCCCTACCTGGGGAAACAACCTTTCTCAGAGAGGTGACCTTGGTTAAAACACATAGTGCCAAGAAGGTGACCAAACATATTAAGAACAGTATGCCATATATGCCAGGTCCCTTGAAACAGCAAGGATGGACCGGCTCCCGGCAGTTCCTCAGGCTAGATTGATAGACAAGCACCTCCCCTGTGCCATCCCAACTTCTGCACCTATGCCTATCTATGGCGCCCCCCCCCCACTCCGGCAACGATCCAGTACTGGATGGGGGAAGGGAGGGGTGTTAATCCCCTTGGAGGAGCAATGTTGTGTGAAGCTGTAGTTCTGGGTGAAGCTTCCCAGGTGACCATGCTTACAATGTCTGACTTCCCTTTGCTTTTTTTCCTTTATTAATATCAACTAGCTAATTACAATAACATTGTGATCTTGAATAACTTAACTAACCTCAGATGGTCTTCCTATTCAAATACAGTGGGGCATTGACCTACGAGTTTAATTCGTTCCAAGATCGAGCTCATTAAGGAGCTCGTTAACTCAAATTACTCTGTCAACTCAATGCAAAAAATCTGCCAAGAGACAGCTGGCATCTCAAAAAACTCGCTAGTCGGGACACTCGTAAGTCATGGCTCCACTGTAAGACTGCATGTAAAGGGATCTAATACAGGGCCTCAAATAGTAGATGCTTAATTAAGTGATAGTTGCTATTATGCTTATTGTTATAATTAGAGGCAATTCTTATGTGAGCCCATGGACCTCAGGACTGCTCCCCTTTGAATTCCCTAGGTTAGAGTGACCAAGTTAACTCTGACCCAGTTGGTTGGAGGGTTGCTTGTATAGCTAGTGTACTTGTTGGCTAGGGTCTGGGCAGACTGGAGCTTGCACGCTCTAAGTACAGGGGCTCATAGTTACAAATATCAAAGAAGGGGATGATAGTTCTTAATGCCAATTGGGCAGCACTAAAAAAATCACTGAGGGAAGTGTGAGCCTCTAGTAGTCAAGAAGTCTGGATTCTACACTTAAGCTGCTGGTGGAGTCTGTGGCTTTTGTCAAGTATATTTATTCCTCTGGGCCTCCGTTTGTTTTTTGTTTTTTGTTTTTTGTTTTTTTTTTTTATCTGTAGGGGAGTTGAATTAAATGCCTCTGCATATAATGGGCAATTCAAATTATTCCAGATGTTCCTAGTATAATAGGCAATTTAGTGGGAGTTCTCTACGTTGCCAGATTAGAGTAATCAGTATTATTTACATGATTGTATGCAGCCCACCCTATAACCTCAGGTCTTATGCAATCAGTGAGGTAGAGCTATGGGGATGGGGGAGATGGACTATGGCTAAAAGAGAGTTGAGTCTAATCTTTGCTTTTCAACCTCCTGAAATTCCGGAATAGGTCTCTGATCTCAGTTGCAACTGGACTACATAGGACTGCTGATCCCTTTTTGAACAAAAATCATACAGGCGAAAGTTTAAGTCTGAAAGCAGATTGAAGTGTTCAAATTTTTTAAAAAATATAATTATTTATTGATTTCAGAGAGGAAGGGGGAAGGAGAGAGAGAGAGACATCAATGATAAGAGAGAATCATTGATAGGCTGCCTCCTGCACGCCCCCTACTGGGGATTGAGTCCACAATCCAGGCATGTGCATTTGGCCGAAATCGAACCTGGGACCCTTCAGTCTGCAGGTTGACGCTCTATCCAGTGAGCCATGCCGGCTAGGACTGTTTGATTTTTTTTTTAATGCTCACTTCTTAGATGTATAACATTCTTTTTCATGAGCAGTCTCTTCCTGTATGAGATTGATTTTGCTGGTGAACTTGCCTGGCTTATGTGAGTAGCAGTAACCCTATGCCAATGGAAGAAGACCAGCTGTCACCCAAGGACCAGGTGGGGGCCTTTCAGGTCTCCTGGAGTCCTATGCGTTTTACTGTGGCTGCTAGATATGTGGTTCTCAACCTTGGCTGCACATTAGAATCACCTGGGAGCCTTTTTAAAATCCTGATTTCTGGATCTCATCCTCCGGAAATTCTGTTTCTTTGTGATGGGGTGAGGCCACAACATTAGTAACAAAGAAACAGAATTTCTGGAGGATGAGGCCCAGAAATCAGGATTTAAAAAAGATTCCCAAGGTTGAGAACCACTGTGCTAGAGCGATGTATTTGGTCAGTGCTTCTTACTCTTGAGGTTGTGCATTAGACTCACCTGGAGGGTTTGTTAAACTGAACTCTTGGCCCCACCTTCAGATTTTGTGGATCTGAGAATTCGCATTTCCAGCAAACTCCCAGGTGATACTGATGTTGGTCTGTGGACCCAGGTTAAGTTGAACAGCTGTAAACTGTTTTCTAAAAGACCATTTTCTGTAGCCTGATAACCCTTCAACTTCTAGTCGCATCATTTTTCTGTTTGCCAGGCAAATTTGGTTATCTTCCTTTTTCCCTCCCCTGTCCCTCTCCTAAGGCAGTGGTTCTCAACCTTCCTAATGCAGCGACCCTTTAATACAGTTCCTCATGTTGTGGTGACCCCCAATTTCATTGTTACAAATTGAACCTAATGAAAGCATAGTGATTCATCACAAAAACAATATCTAATTCTATATGTGTTTTCTGATGGTCTTAGGCGACCCCTGTGAAAGGGTCGTTTGACCCCCCAAAGGGGTCGTGACCCACAGGTTGAGAACCGCTGTCCTAAGGTAAGGAATGGCCAAGGTGACCCCTTCCTGTCAACCTGGAGTGGATGTATCCCTTACTCCACAGGCCCCGTGACTTGGATGCCTTTCTGGATAGGCATTTTGTTCATGGAGAATAAAAACGCTTGTTTATGCCAAAACTTCTGAATGTCTCCTTTTAATATCCTGGAGGCTGGGTGAAAGCATCAGTAGACAAGCCAGTGACCAGATGTGTGTGTGATTTGTTGTTCTCTTCTTGAATTCCTTTGTTGGAACCCAAAGTAGAAAATAAAAACGAAAGTGACAGATGTCAAACTTTCAATCTTGCAGACTTTTCTTCCAGCAGGATACTTCCCCTTGCTGTGCAGCCTGTGCTACCCTAGTGAGAGCTCACTGGTGGGGTGGGTTGAAGGCTATGGAATACTCCGTGGTGAGGTAAATGCCTGCCTTGTTATATGTAACTACATGTGATAATTATACCTTCCCAGGGGCACCCTGAATCCACCAGAAGGCTTTCCCCCACCCCCCAGCACTTACCGTCTTCCTTAGATTTTTGAGTTACGGTATCCCTGCATTTTGGTGTTGGATTCTCTTCATGCCCAAAGCTGAAACATTATAGAAGTAGCTGCTTATACTTTCAAGATAGGGCTGCTCCCTGGGAAGTCAGAGGAAAGGGGGCCTTGGAGACAGGTCCAGGGGGTAAGCCCAGGATGAGCTGCTGCTGCCCATTGCTCCCCTGGTTGCAAGATTCCTGGGGATCCTTAGAGTTTAGGAGAAAAAAATTCACTTGAAAAGGAGATTTGAGTGGGCATGCCCCAAGGAGGGCACATCTATAGTGTTTTTTTTTTCGTTGAAGTAACTTAAAGAGTTGGAGAGGCAGCAAACACCCAGGGCTGAGTTGCATAAGGGGGAATCTTGGTTGAGCTACTGACTACTTGCGAGGCTGCACATCACCCTTAATATCACTTAATATCAGTAAAACAACACATGCTCTTTATGAAGAGTAAATAATTGTATGGATATGAGAGCACATTGCAAACGAAAACTAACTCCAGTGTTATCTTAATTCTGTAGTTACAACCTTCTGATTTATTAACTAAATTTGAATAAAAGTATCTGTTTTATCAATTAGAATGCTCATGTTTTAAAGAAAGTTAATTCCTCTAAGACCCCTTTTTGTTTTGCTCAGGAAAGCAAGTGACTTAATTTAAAGGCTTTGGCTATATTCAAGCGACTGATTATGTTAGGCCTTACTGCTCTCTTAAAGGAATTGTGGCACGGGCATGTGCTGGGGGGTGGGAGTGGCTGGGGAGAGGTCAACGGGGGGTGGGGAGACATTTTTAATACTTTAAACAATAAAGAATTTTTTTAAAAAGGAAGTACGGCATAAACACATCACACATACAATAAAGCACTTAGGACTATTAGTCTTCTGAAATGGGTCTTTTCAGGACATGATTTCATTGACATTTGGCAAATCGTTAATCCTCATGTTCAAGGAAATTGCCTTAAAGATAAAAATATGCAAGATGACTGATTTGAGGGACATTACCTCAAAGCAAGGGATGAAGATTTGCAAAATGCAGTTTTCATAGAAGTCATTTGTATTCATGTAATGACTAACTTTTGTACTGAGGTGTTCAGAAATTAATTTTCTTCTATGATTGACAGACAGAGGCAGAGAGATTTTATTACTTACTTTTTGATAAAAAGATTATCTGAAAATTTAGCATTCTAGTTACTGTCCATACCTGACTGTTAATGTTAGTTGCTGAAATCATGCCTCCTTTTACCATGAAAATACTCCGTGTTTTTTTTTAAACATTATTTTTTTTTCAATTCTGACACCAATTTTATGTCAGATACAAAACCTGGAATTGGTCCAAATATAAGCCCACAACTGAGTCACCTGAGTGGGAACTGTATCTTGTATGACTTGCATAAGTGGTATGGAGGTAACCATGGACAAAATACAGCATAGCTATAAAGAGATTGAAAATAAAGAAATTCTAACCTACATATAACAGGTTTTTTGAAAGCTGGAAGTGGTATTGGAGCAATAGTCAAGGTGAGAACTGAAGGACATGATTCTCAGAAACAGTCCAAGTTTTGAGGAGTACTTTAAAAAATATCTAGATCCATTGGAATAAGGCTTAAGAACATCTCAAGGGAAAAGCTAAGCAAAGAAGCTACCGGGGATGGTGGGTGAGGGGGAAAGACATTATTTACAAAGGAACCCTATATAATAAAAGCCCAATATGCAAATTGTCCCCTTGACCAGGAGTTCAACCAGGGAGCAGGGCCAGTTGGCCAACTGCCCACAACCCCTTCCCCTGTCCCGCCCCTCCCTCCCCTCCACCCTGTGGCCCTGCTCCTGATTCCCCCCATCAGGGATGGGGCAAGCCAGCCAACCTCCCACAGCCCTTCTCCCTGGCCGGCTCCATCCCTGATCACCCCCTCCTACCCTGATCAGGGTGGGCCAGCCAGACCCCACCCATGCACAAATTCATGTACTGGGCCTCTAGTAATTAATAAAAAACAATAGTAAGTGTTTGAATGCCAATGGAATTTGGAGAAAAAGTATGGTTTAAGTTTCGTGCCTTGTGGTAGAGGAAGAAATAAGTAATGCTTAACATCCAGTAGAAAAACATATTCAAGTATGTATATTAAAATTTTAAGGGTAATTATAAGTACAGAGATAGACTATGGTTTTTAACTGGTAAGAGGTGGTGAATTATCAATTCAACTGAATACAGAAAATAAAAATAAAGCATGGTAAATAGAAAAGAAATAAGGTGGCAGAATTAAGTTCCAATATTTTTATCACAAAAATGCAAGTGGACTAATGATTCTCACTTAAAAGTCTCAGACTAGAATGTAAACTCCAATTATATGCAGTTTACAAGAAGATATAAAATACAATAGAGTAAGCTTGAAAAATAAAGGGGTTGAAAGAAATTCCAGGAAAATATTAACCCAAAGAAAGCTTCCATGTATCCTGCTTCTATGTTGTTCGTCAGTTTATTTTGCTCATTAGATTTCACATATGAGTGAGATCATATGGTACTTGTCTTTCTCTGACTGGCTTATTTCACTTAGTATAAATTCAATGAAAAATGAAAGCTGCCTTAGTGATAATATTAGACAAAATAAAATTACATGGACACAAACATTAAAAAGCACAATGGGAGATAGTTCAGAATGATAGGACTAAGTCAAGAAATGCAGCAGTCATAAACTTCAGTAAACCTTACAGCATAGCCTCAAAATATATAACACAAAACTCACCAAATAACAAGAAATAAAACTATAATCCTGGTGGGAGGGTTCAGCACAGTGTATCTTAGAATCGAATTCCTCAGGCAAAGAGGAAAAAAAATAACAAGGTCTAAATAATGCATACAAAATCTGGTACCTAACAGAATATGCATTCTTTTGAAGCGCACGTAGGGTACTCTAAAAAACAAAGACCATGGGCAAGGCCAAAACTTTAGTCTCAAATTCTGAAAACTATCTCATTGGCTTCTTTTCAGGTCAAAGGAAATAAAATTAGAAAACAGTGTCCATCAGTAGATGAGTGGATAAAAAAGCTGTGATACATTTCCACGATGAATGCTGCTCAGCCATAAAAAAGAAGGATCTTTTACCTTTTGCAACAGCATGGATGGACCTGGAGAATATTAAGACAGAGAAAGACAAATACCATATGATTTCACTTATGTGTGGAATCTAATGAACAAAATAAATTATCAAAATAGAAACACATTCATAGATACAGAGAACAGACTGACAGCTGTCAGGGGAAGGAGTTGGGGGACTGGGTGAAAAAGGTGAAGGGATTAAGCAGAACAAACACACACACATCAGGCAGTACTATGGTGATTACCAGATGGAAAGGTGTGTGGGCAGAGGTAGAAGAGAGCAAAGGGGGATAAATGGTGATGGAAGGAGACTTGACTTGGAGTGGTGAGCACACAATACAATACACAGATGATGTATTATAGGACTGTACACCTGAAACCTATATCATTTTATTACCCAATGTCACCCCAGTAAATTCAATAAAAAGAAAATAACAAAAAATAGCTTAATTATATGTTTGAAAACAAAGCCTTCCTCACTTATAACTCCAATAAGTATTATTCCTCTGAACTAAAGGAAAGTGAATTATAAATATTTAGAATAAATGGTAATAAGATCTATATTTCATAACTTCTGAAATAGAGCCAAAGAAGTATTCAGAGGGAAGTTCATGGTCTTTCTTTAAAAAAAAAAAAAAGAATATTAGTTTCAGGTACAACTCTAGTAATTGGTAAAAGAACAACAGAGTAAAACCAAGGAAAGAGAAGAAGTAAATAAATATGAAAAAAAGAATAAAAGTCATTTTAGATGACACCAAGCATGTCGAACTCTTGGCCCATGGGTTGCGTGCCTCATTTATTTGGCCCGTGTTAGCCTTTGAGTTTGACATGCTTGGTCTGCACAGCCAAAAGCTAAATATTGAAAAGGAATGACATAGGCAAATCTCTGGCAAGGGTGATTTAGAAAATTAGAGAACACTATTAAGAATTGTAAATTATTTAGAAATTTGTCAATGTACTTAAACCTAGGCAATATGGATTTCTTAGAAATATGCATATGTACACATCTATGCACAATTGACCCAAGAAGTAGCAAACTTCAATAAAGAAGTCAATGAGACATTAAAACTGTGATTTAACATACATCTCTCACCCAAAATAATCTGAAGACTAAAGAGTTTGAGTAAAGTTTTACCTAAATTTGATGGAACAGACAGCCCTTTTCCTCTATAAGATTTGCCACAGAACATATTTAAAGGAAAATTCATAAAACTTGTTTTATATGGCTATAACTAAAGTGAAATTAGGTCAGCCAGAACTATAGGCCGATCTCACTTATGAACACTGATATGAAAACCCAAATAAAAACTGGAAAACCAAGTGGGAATTTATACCAGGAATATAAGAATGTTCAAACACTATGAAGGCTATCAGTGGAATTCACTATATTAGCAAATTAAGAGAAAACAGGTGTATACATCCATCCCAATCAATGACAAAAAAGGATAACATTAAAAGAACCCGTTGGTGATAAAATCTCATGGCAAATAAAGACAAAGACTTAGCAAACATCATAATTCTTGCTGATAGTTAAGTATTCCCATTGAGGTTGTCTCTATTTCTCCTACTTAATAGAATAGTATTGTGCTAGAAGTCTTCACCATTTAATGCAACAGGAGAAAGAAAAAAGTATAAGGACTTAAAAGGAAAAGAAAGAAGCCAAAATTTCTTTATTTGCACATTGTTCATAGAAAATCCAAGAGGATAAACTCATACTATAAAACTAATAATAGAGTTCCACCAGGTTTCTTGTGATAGGATCAGTATAAAAAATTGTGTGCCCATATACCAGCAGCAACCAATTAAATAGATATAGAAAAGTATTTTCAGTGTAAGAAAAAAAAATACAAACCTGGTAAAACTACAAATCTAATAAAATATATGGAAGATCTTTAAAGAAAAAAACTTTATTGAAGAGAAATAGAGCACTGGAAAAAAAGTTTTTCATCACACAGAACAAAATAAACAATATACTCGATAATTTACAAAAACGTTAATGATATAGAAGCTGCATTACTCAGTTGGAACATTCAATATTGTTAAAGATGTCAGTTCTCCACAAATTAATCTCTGAATTCATTGTAATACCAAAAATCCCACTGAGATTTTTAATGGAACTCGCCAAACAAATTTTGAAGTCCTTACAGAATAGTAAATGAACAAAAAAGATGTTTGTAAAAGGAACTTACCAAACATTAGGACATATTATGCAGCTGTAGTAATTAGCATAGCATGCTGTTGGTGCAGAAGGAGACAAATAGATCAGAATCAAATTAGAGAACACCAGAAGAAATGGAAAACTTTTCTACGAGGAAGGTGGCATTAAAATACATCCTTTCTACTCCTAGAAATATTTTGGTCCTTGTTCTTTTATTCATTGAGTTTGCTAGAGTTTTGACTATATTTTTTTTTTTACTAAAGAATGAAAATTTAAACATCAATGAGGAAATAATAGGTCATTCCTTAAATCATGTTGGGAAAATAACTTTCATATGAAAGAATGAATTGCTTCCTCAGACTGTTCACAAAATTTTAGATGAGCCCTGACCCACTTGGCTCGGTTAGAGTGTCAGTCTGCGGATTCAAGGGTCGCAGGTTCGATTCTGGTCAAGGGCATGTACCTTGGTTGCGGGCACATCCCCAGTGGTGGGTGTGCAGGAGGCAGCTGATCGATGTTTCTCTCTCATCGATGTTTCTAACTCTATCACTCTCCCTTCCTCTCTGTAAAAAATCAATAAAATATATTTAAAAAAAACCCTTTAGATGAATTAAATGTTTAAGTTAAAAAAGAACCTTTAAAATAAACCACAAGAAGGTATAAAATATTTTTTTTATTACTATGGGCAATGGAAGACGTAAAATATAAATCACTAAAAGCACAAAACATGGAAGGAAAAAAAATACATTTGACTACATCAACATAGACACTTTTGCAAATACAAGCGCACTGTTGTAGACAAGATTGAGAGAAAGGCAGCAGACAGGAAGAAGATATTTTTAACATATGTAACAACGGATTAGTATCCAAAATGCATAAAGAACCTCATACCTTAATAAGAAAAGGAGAAACGTAATAGAAACATGAGCAAGGACTGTAACACTTTCACCAGCATGAGTTATACGTTTAAAATACTTGTACTGTAGTAACCTGAGTTACACCTCAAGGTACTTGCCCCACACAGTCACAATGATGCACAAGGAGGGAACAAGGATGCTCGTCTCAGGTCTCTTTATACAAATAAAATAAAATAAAATAAAATAAACCCTATAAATATCTGTTGAGAAAAAAGACTAACAAAATGTGGTCTCTTCACAAAATGAAATAAGGAACTGCAGATACAGAGTAAAGAAATAGATCTCTCTATACAATCAATGTGGTCAGATGCTGAAAAGACACTCTTTACTACAATGAACTCACAGTAATGGTTATCCAGTGAAAGGGGAGATGATGGATGTGACTGAGGCTGGAGAGCCAAGGGGATTTTGTTTTTATTTGTGTGTGTGCATGTTTTAAAGAGGGTGTGTAGGTATATCATTTTGCCAGTGAAAACAAATATGCATAGTAAAGAACAGAATGCATGCAGGCATGGAACAGACTGACATACCTCAGTATGGGGGCTGGGGGACAAGGAGAGAGAAACCAAAGAACTTATATACTTATATGGATAGCCCATTGACATGGACAATAGGGTGGTGAAGACCTGGAGGGGTGGGTAGGGGCTGGGTGACGGAGGCTAAAGGGGGAGAAATGGGAGATATCAGTAATACTTTGACTATATAAGTGAATAAATGAATAAATAAATATGCACACACACGTAATAACAAATTAAAATTAGATTGAATTTTCAAACTGAAAATTTGAGCTCTACACTGCCTTAAGAAGTAGGCATTAATTATTTCTATGTTCTAGATGAGAAAATGGAAGCCTAGGGTGCCTCATGACATGGCTAGGAGGCAAGTAGGAGGCAATAGTTCAGGGAAGATTCCAGGCTTTTTCCAACCCCCATCTGCCACAGGGCCCATTCCCCTGAAATTGAGTCATTGTCACCGGCTGTCTAGTTGGGTTTCATCTGTACTCTAACCTGGCTTCAGTGACAGTTGGGTACTTGGGTAGGGCTGTGCTTACAGGTGGGAACCAATATAGAGACTAAACTTCCAACACCCTTTTTGCATCAAACCAGTTCCAGTTGACAAAATGGTTGGTGACAAACTGGTTGATAAAAGAAACGTGCTTGGTTTCTTTTTGTACCTTATTTTTCCAGATTTCAAAATGTCATAAAATAAGTGTGGTAATAAATAATATTGGTGAGAGTTGGCACAACATAATAGTGGTATTGTTTTTTTAAAATATATTTTTATTGATTTCAGAGAGGAAGGGAAAGGGAGAGAGGAAGGAACATCAATGATGAGAGAATCATTAATTAGTTGCCTCCTGCACACCCCTTACTGGGGATCGAGCCCACAACCTGGGCATGTGCCCTGACTGGGAATCGAACCATGACCTCCTGGTTCATAGGTTGATGTTCAACCCCTGAGCACATTGGCCAGCAAAAGTGGTATTATTTTTAATAAGCAGTTATAATTGCTTTAAGAAGAAATCAGGGAAAGAAGATAAAAAATGAAATTTATATTTCTAGTTGGCAAAATCAGCCGAGGAAGAGAAACTGGCTAGTTGGTTACCGTGATCAACACTTACGCTATGTAGTTCTTATGATCACTCTCAGTAGGACATGTATGTAAGTATGTAAGCTTTTATCAGTATAGAAATACTTCTAGAAAGGTTTGACATTTATTAAAGTGTATGTTATTGTGGGGAAAATTGTATATATCAAAGAACTTTCAACATGTTATAATAATTTTGACTACTAGAAAGTTCTCTATAATTGTGTGTACTTTCAGGCAAAATTTTATATATCAAATAACTTTAAAAATATTATAATGCATTTAAAGTAATTTTGACTACTAAAAAGTTCACTATAAATGTACCTTGTTTGAACAAAGACCTTTGAACTAAAATAAAAAAGGGCAGAATTAAGTGAATTTAGAGTCTGGTAATGTTTCAGTGGACTGTATACCTACATATAATATATTTCTCCTTGTGAATAAGGGATATATTTTACTCAAGGGTTTTTCATAGTCTACTGAAGTTTTTAGACCCAAGTTTTTATTTTAAGAGAAAATAAATATTGGTATGTGAATTTATTATGTGTCCTAATGAAAGATTTTTCAACTATAATACTTGGTAGAGACAAGTGGCCAGAAAATAAGATTGAAAGGAGAATAATTCACCAGCTATGAGTTCAGTTAAATATATTTTTTAATTTAAATGACCACTTACAATATATGGAAAAAGTGATATATATAATCTGTAGCATGAGCCAAGACTTGTCAACGAATAACACATGGTTCCTTATAAAATTAAAGGAAGTATCTATATATGTAAAAGTCTAAGTGTCCATCCATCCTACCAGTAGCTATGATGCACATTGACCACCAGGGGGCAGACGCTCAATGCAGGAGCTGCCATGATGCACACTGGCCATTTAAAAATAAACGGCACCACGGACCTGGCGCTGACAAACCAACACTCAAGTGGGACACAGGCCCTGCCACCAACCCAGAGCAATACCCCACCAAATCACAGCCAGCGCTGTCAAGACCCCATGGTGCAAAATGTGCCCCACAGCCCAGCCTAGCAACGGTAGCTGTGGGTGCCAGGTAATGACGTCACTTAGCAACTCCCAGCTTCCTCTCCCTAGTGACTAACATCCTTGAAGTATCTTCAGCCCAGGAACCCAAGTTGCTTGATTGCTAGGTGCAAACCTTTTACAGTTTAACCAAGTGTTTGTGAAGTGTTTTCCCGTGCCTCATCTCATTTGATCCTCACAGAAGTCCCGGAGTAGGTAGATAGGAGACTCAGTAGAATACTATTTTCTTTTCATTAGCAAAATGCAAATAGTGATATTAAAATATTTCTTCCAATTAATTTCCTTTCAATGTGCACGAATCTGTGCACCCGGCCACTAGTATTTAATAAAAAATATAACATTTATTTTAGAGTAGAGATAAGTACTGTGTTAGTATCCTACACCAAGTGATTAAAAAAGATGCCATCTCATGAATAAAGTACTGAAAAGAGAGAGAAAAATTGTAAGACACAAGTTAGAATGGTAATTTGTTAAAAAAATATCAGAAACATTCCTTTCTTTTTCCTAATTATTCACAAACAGGACATTTTGAGGTACATAATACATATGGATTTCTGAGGTACCTCGTACATGTGGATTAGCTGCATTTAAGATGTATTAATTAATAAATTTAACTTTTTTGAGTGGCTGCTCTGTTCCTGGAGTGGAATCACGGATGAATAAGATAGACTTCCCCAGTCCCACAAGAATCTCAAATCTACCAGGGAAAATTTTTATAAATAAAAATGGTCATAATACAATGTGATAAACATAAGTCCCATGGCTTCCCCACTTAAAAAGCAAAACAAACAAGTAAAAGCTAACTTTGAAGCATCCATTTTACTTAAAACTCCAATTCCTTAGTTTGGTATTCCAGACCCTTCTCATGCATCTACCTCTTCAGAATTTCTCTCCCTTCACCCCCCCTTTTTCTCTCCTGGCCCTTACCCCTCAACACACAAACCCTTCTTTAGCCACAGTAACCCTCTCATCATTTCCTGAGCTTAACTTTCAGATGTGTATGACTTTGCACATGCCTGTTCTCTCCGCCCAACTCCCATGTTCAAGTCCAGTGAATGCCTACAGGTTTTTTTTTTTCAATACTCAAGTCAAACACTACCTCCCCCGTAGCCTTCCCTGACTTTCCATCGTGGTCACAGCACTGATCTCCTGGAATCACATTTCTTTTAAGCCTACAGCACCCAGTATTCCCAGGCGGTCTCCCATCCAAGTACTAACCAGGCCTGACCCTGCTTAGCTTCCGAGATCAGACGAGATCGGGCGCGTTCAGGGTGGTATGGCCATAGACTGGAATCACATTTTTGTTTGTTTGCTTGGCGGCTGCCTCCACTAGGCTGTGCATTCAGGGGGGCAGAAATCATATTCATTTGCTATCACTGTCTAAAACAGTGTTTGGCATGATGTAAGAGTTGACTAAATGCCCGTTGAATGAATAAATAATTAAGTACGATGATGGAGTATACAGAGGGCTTAGGATGAATTCTGTCAAGCTTTTTGCCCAAGAGCATTCAGCAGGTGCCTGCACTCCCTAAAAGCTCTCTCTTAGCCGGGTATCAAGATAATGGATTTGGCACCACTCTGTGGGAGTAGGTGTCAAAAACTGTGAAGGGTCTGAGATTTTTCCCTGCTTGCAAGCTAATAAGTGAGCCTGACACAGTTTCATGGATGCTGAAAGAAATGGCAGGCTCCTCAGCCAGAGACAAAGGACTCCATTACTCATGGTAAAGTTGTCAGCATGAGCTTCATGTTTGTACCAGTTCCTCTCAGTTGCATGGCGGTGACACAGAGGTGGGCCTGGGGTGGATGCTGCACACACTGTTGGTTTGCGACCCAGGTTAGGAGCTCTGAACATATGAAACACAATCTTTTAAAGGGGGCTGTTAGCAAACTTGCCCAGCCTTTACCCCAGTGGGAGATACTATCTCTATTATTCTGGAAAGCAAAAATTTGTCCTCTGCTTTGGAGGGAGGCACTATCTCTATATTTCAAGGTTGTTTGCTATATAGGTCCAGGGCTAGGGTGAGGCAAATGAGGTGCCCAAGGGGCAACATTTAAAGAGGCACTCACTCTGATTCTGCTCTTGCACCACCCTGTCAGTGAGTGTCTCTTTAAACTTGCAACCTTAGGTACCATATTTGCATCACTCTAGTCCTGGCTCTGTGATATACAAACAACCTCGAAAAGATAATCTGGAATAAAAGCTGTCGATGCCTTTATTCAGAAGACAGAATGTGAGGGCAGAATGTGAGATACCCATGGGGAATTGTGTCCTAGCCATAAATAATTCCCTAGTTATAAACAAATGTTTAAATGTCTCTCACCTCTGCAGCTGTTAACAGGAACTCTGATGCTAATACTTTAGAAATGACTGAGAAAATCCTTAGTTTTCAAAGATATTTTAGGTTCCCAGCCATTTCACTCCTAGATATTTACCTAAGAGAAATGAAAGTATATGTACATACAAAGACTTGTACATGAATGTTCATAGCAACTTTATTTGCTGCTAGTAAAAACCCAAACACCTATGAACAGGTGAATGGATAAGAAAAATATGGCATGCCCTTATGATATAATATTTCTCAGAAATATAAAGGAATGAGCTATTGATACATTTAAAATGAATGGATATCAAAATGACTATGCTAATTGAAAGAAGCCAAAAATCGATATCTTCATTCATCCATCTATACTGTATGATTCCATTAATGTAAAAATATGGGAAATGTAAACTATAGTGGCAGAAAGCAGAACAGTAGATTACAGAGAGACAGGAAACTTTTAGAGGTGAAGGAAATGTTCATTGTCTTGATGATTTCATGAGTATATACTCGTCAGCATTTATGGAATTGATACTGTAAATATTAGGCATGTTATTGTATGTCAACCATACTTGACTAAATCTATTTTTAAAAGGAAGATTTTAGGTTCAGAAATGGACGGAGCATAGATGCTTGGCTCTTTTGCCCCTGGGTTCAGAGGAGAGGTATTTTAACTGCTACCCAATGGCTTATTCCACATTATCTAAACTTTCCCAACTTGTATCTGGAGGGAAATTCTTCAGAATTGAAAGATTATTTATGTGGACACGAGAAGGCAAGAGCACATGGAACACATCAGGTGCTCTCAGTGATTCATAGCTGGTGTGAATCAGCACAGTTAGATTGCTCTTCTTCCAATATGCAACTGAAATCACTGTTTGAAAAAAACCCCAAACAAACAGGCCCTGTGGGGGGAGGGGGATAGATGATTTTGGAGATGTGGAAAAATCAGGACAGAGAGGAAATGCAAGTTGGAATTTAGAATGGCAGAAAAACGCTGGTGTTCTAGAAAGTAGTAGTAAGGGAAATGTAAATGTATTAAGATAGCTCATCAAAATAAGTTGCTCCATGCCATATTATAGGTATCTGATAATTATTTAATTGGTGGATGAATGGGCAAATGGATGAATACTGCCTAGGGCTGGCTTAGGGCCAAGGAAAGAAGAAGGAATGCCTTTTTCTTTGCATGTTGAGATAAGTAGTTTGGATGGATTTTCTATGGAAAATGTATTCTAACTCCCCAGACAACTAACTAACCAAAAATTACTTGGACACCAGGATATGTCTTATTCATAATAAACAAACATGTATTGTTCTATGATCTAAGACCTGTACCATTTAGAACCATTGGGATCCACCTTAAGAATGAAATAGGCCAGAGAAAGACAAGTACCATATGATTTCACTCTTATGTGGAATCTAATGAACAAAATGAGCTAAGAAGCAAAATAATAGACTCATAGATAGAGGCAGGCTAACAGCTGTCTGGGGTGGGAGGCTTGGGGTTGAGGGATTGAGAGAAAAATAAGAGTGAAAAAACTCATGGACAGGACAATAGTGTGGTGATTGCCAGGGGAGGAGGGTGGAAGGAGGTAGAGGACAGTATGGGGGGATAAATGGTTATGGAAGGAGACTTGACGTGGGGTGGCAAATATATAGTACAGTGTAGAGATGATGTGTTGTAGAATTGTACACCTGGGACCTCTATAATTTTGTTGGAGAGTGTCACCCCAATAAATTCAATAAAAAGGAAAAAACCCAGAAATGCTCACTCTTCTTAAGTGTTGAGAAACAGTCACCTAAGCAATGTTGAATATACAAAAACTAACCTGGGTTCTTGATAAAAGATCAACTCTCGACTGGGTTTCAGAAAAGGGAAGAGTTCACTGTAGGTTATACTTTGTGGAAGAAGTTGGCTATGAGCTTGGTGTTGAAGGATGGTTTATAATTGGATTGGCAAATGGGAAGTGAGAGGGCATTCCGAGAACAAAGACGTGAGTAGAGCAGTCTGCCTTCAGTTGAGGGAGCATGTTTGCAAAGTGTGGGTAGGCAGATGGGGACCAATTTACTAAGGACCAAGTTAGTAAGGGTATGGAAAGATAGAAGAGTTTAGATTTTATCCAATAGACATTTGGAAGCCTGTATAGGATGTATTCATTTGTAAGTAACAAAAAAGTGACTTTCACAAATAAAGGTTAGGAAACCAGTCCTGAGCATATTAACTTTCCGTTCTCATATTTGCCACCTTATAGTCATAAATAGAGGCCTGGGGCACGAATTCGTGCATGGGTGAGGTCCAGCCGGCCTACCACAATGGGGGCCGAAGGGCCGGGC
>NW_006300361.1:203364-206771 GCF_000327345.1 Myotis davidii | reverse complement strand
CCCCGCCCCTGATTGGGGTGGGGGGGGCTGATGGGGAGCAGGACCAGCTGGGGGGAGGGGCTGCAGACACTTGCCTGGCTGACCCTGCCCCCTATTGGGGTGGGGAGGGTGACTACAGGTGGGGTCTCCTGGGGGGAGGGGCTGAGGGAGGTTGAGGGGGGGGCCAGTTAGGCCCTAATCAGGCCAGTTGGCTGCCGCAGTGTGCTTCATAGCAACCAGTTGTTTTGTTGTTCCAGTTGCTTGGCATATATATAGATAGATAGATGATAGATAGATAGATAGATAGATAGATAGATATGGCTGCTATAGCTCTAGGCATCACTTCTACATTCATGTTGGGAAGCAGGGGGAAATGGTGATGCCAGCCAGCTCTCTTCTCATACCTGTCCTTTTCTAAAGGGATTAAAAGCTTTTCCAAAAGCCTTTGTCAGACTTTTGGTTTTGTTTCATGGAACAGTACTGGGCTACAAGCCTACCTCTAGGGCAAAGGAAGCTGGGAAAGAATGTATTGGGCTTTCCAGCCTCTCTAATGGACATGTCAAGGCAGAAGGGTATCAGTAATGACTGTTGAGTTCATGAATAAACATGTGTTACAGAGCCATGGTCATTCTTGAGTAGGAAAATGGCATGTTGAAAGTATATATCCTACCCAAGATTGTCCTCAGAAAATTCATAACTTGAGAATAGGAGAGTTGGGATGATTTAGATGATTTTCCATAAAATATCTACCCACTTCTCCCTGCATCTATGGGCATCTACTCCTTCACCTCACTAATGCTGGATTTGCCCACATGATTATCTTTGAACAATGGAATGTGGGGGGAAATGAGAGTGCACTAATTCTGAGACTAAGCCTTAGAAACATCTCATGTTTCTGTTTATCTTTATTCTGCTTATTTTTATCATGCTTCTTCCACTGTCCTGAAATCAGTATGCCTCCCTAGTATCCCACTGGTTCCAGTACAATAAGGATATGTGGAACAGGGTCATCCTGGTCAACCCGCAGACCTGTAGCTTGAAGAAGAGCTACCATAAGCTGACCTGTAGACCTATGAGAATAAAGATAAAGGGACATATTCTGTTCTACTGAGATTTTGTGGTCTCTTGTTATACAGAAGTAGTGTAATAATCCTTATGTTAACTTGGTCTCCCTTTGACATTATTGTTATTCAAAATTCAAAATAATATCGACATAAGGCATTTATACTCAGCTCACACATCAGTGACAACTGATAGTTTTCCCTGGTAGGAAGGTAGACTAAGTATTTCTCCATTTTGCAGACTAGAAAGTAGAATATGAGAGGTAAATTTATTTCCTAAAGCTCAATTGACTAGTATTTGGAATACCCCTGCATTTTTTTTTCTCAAAGCCCATTATTTTAAAAATTATCTTTTACTTTGGTGCCATGGCTACAAAGGTGTATGTTTTGGTTCAAAATAGTGTTTATGGGTCCTTGATTGGGATCACTGTGCCTGAAACGTTATAGACATTTAATTTGTTGAATGAATAAATTTGTGATAAATGGGTGAATGAATGAATAAGCACTTAAGAATATATTTGTAGTTAGAGGGTGAAAGCTTTCATAATATTTTCAAGTATAAAATGAGGAGACTCTTCTATTGTCAAACCCTTCCCAGTTTCACTCTGCCAATCAAAATACATTCCAGTTCATGAGGGTTGAACTCAACCACCTGGTTATCACCCAGCTTTAGGAAAGCAAAGAAATTACATGTGTCAAGACATTAGAAGAAGACACAGAGTATTATTAACATAGAGAGAATGCCATGTGTGCTTGGTGTGCTTCCCTTTATCATTTATATCATGCGTATCACTATGGCACCCAGGTAGACAGGAACAGTGGGATGCTTGGTAGTGGGCCCTGGAGATCTCCTAAATCCGTGGTCGGCAAACTGCGGCTCACGAGCCACATGCGGCTCTTTGGCCCCTTGAGTGTGGCTCTTCCTAAGCCTTAGGAGTCCCCTAATTAAGTTAATAACAGTGTACCTACCTATATAGTTTAAGTTTAAAAAATTTGGCTCTCAAAAGAAATTTCAATCGTTGTCCTGTTGATATTTGGCTCTGTTGACTAATGAGTTTGCCGAGCACTGTCCTAAATCATGTCCATCAGCCAGCTTATGTAATAGGCAATAGTGAGATGAGAAAGAGAATGAAGACAGACAAACCTGGAGCAGACAAAAGGAGAGGGGGGAAAGAGACACAGTGATAATACTCTTTTAGGCAAGATCTCAATAGAAATGGGGCAGACACCATTCAAAACATCACTGTTCTTCAATTTTACCACTTTAATTGTAAATAAAATAAATCGTTTAAAATCATTAAAATCTAATGAAAATAAATATGGCTAAATAATCCATTTCTTTTACTACAATTTTACTACTTTGAATTCGAATTAAAATGAATCAGCAAAATTTGCTGGGTAACATCCCAGTGTGCTGAAAGCCCCACCAAGTATGGACCAGGAGGATGAAACCAACGTTGCTGGGATAATATTGTAGTGAGATAGAGGGAGTGGGTGGTGTTGGGATATCTGAATAGCAAGTCAAAGGAGCTTCAGTAGCTCCCCATTATTCTTGGGTAAAGGTTAAACTTTGTGCCACTGTTCTCAAGAATTTTACAATCTGACCCCAATTTTTCTAACCTAATTTCTGGGTATTTTTCTCACACTATGCACCAGCAAACACTCTAACAAGCTGTGAAATACTTTTTTTTTTTAAAAAGCAATGTTATTTAATGAGTTTAGTTAATGCAACTTTCACATAAGAAAATTTCCCATATTGTAGTTGTAACTAATTTCCCAACTCTTCATTCCCGCCTTGTAATAGAATTACAAATCTGTGCGCCTACTTTGTGGTACCTCCCACTGGAGGAAACAGTTTATTTCCCACTTGGTTGATGTAAAGCTTGGCTGTGTGTCTTGCTTTGGACAATGGGATACACAGATGAGCAAGCATGCTTACGTGGCTTGGCTTGGTCTCTTGAAATTCTGCCATCCACCATGAAAAAAAACATCTCACAGGTAGATTCTGGCCCCAGAATGTTGAGGACACATGTTATACACATGAACTTGATAGTAAGCCTGGAGTCTAGCATGGCTCAGCCAAACCAAGTCAAGAAATACAGCTTACCCATAAGAACAATAAATTCTGTTATGGTAAGCTACTGAAATTGAGGTTTTATTATGGTATTATAGAATTCTAAGCCATAAGAATTTTGCCTAATAATATACTGTAGATGGCAGATCCAAGATTACCTAAATATAATAAATTCTTATGCAGGCCTTTTTTCGTCATTATTTTATTGTCTAAAGTTTTACATAATGTCTCCTTTTTCCCCAATTGACCTCCCCGCCCCCAGCCATTCCCACCCCGAGCAAGCCCCCACCTCC
>NW_006300361.1:201685-202873 GCF_000327345.1 Myotis davidii | reverse complement strand
GTCCTTTCTGATTGGTGTTTCTGGTTTCTTGGGATATATTCCTAGAAGTGGGATTACTGGGTCAAATGGGATTTCCATTTTTAACTTTTCGAGGAAAACTCCATACTGTCTTCTACAGTGGCTGCACCAGTCTACATTCCCACCAGCAGTTTATGCAGGCCTTTTTATCCTGACAGTTCTCAATGAACACATTGAGTATCTCCTATGTGTCTAGAACTTCATTAAATCTTTATATCAAGCAATGTGGGAGCAGAAAATGGGATTTAGAGAGAAGTATTAAACATACTTTGAGATGCAAGGAGCTAACTATTTCCCCCACTTGATTATTAACCCCCAAATGCTTTATTTTTAACTGTGATTTTTATACATAGTCTCTGATCAAAGATTAACTTTTTTGAAATTAGTTTGAATATTAATTTGATGCCAAATGTATTTGGACATAAGCTGACCTCAGGTTATGGATCATTCATTTTAGGAGTTACATGATTTTCTCCTAGCCTCCCCCCCACCCCCAGCTACTTTTGAAGTGTTGTTTTGTTTTGTTTTTTGGGGGGTGCAAAGCAAGAGGGAGAAGCAGGGAAGGCTTGAGATCAAAAAGCTTGTCATTGGGTGCTGCCTTGATCATGATTTATGTGCTTCAACAAGTTG
The DNA here is from genome assembly GCF_000327345.1 of Myotis davidii. Taxonomy (NCBI): domain Eukaryota; kingdom Metazoa; phylum Chordata; class Mammalia; order Chiroptera; family Vespertilionidae; genus Myotis; species Myotis davidii. Next base: position 202,225 of record NW_006300361.1, on the reverse strand, counting down.
CTTATCTGCTCTGCACTTGGTATCCCCATCTATCAAATGGGGACATTAATAAGTTGCACTTGGTAGAGTCATTGTGAAGATCAAATGTGATAATGTGCGTGAAAGCACACTTACAACATGCTTGGAAATTATGAAAGTACAGGCATACCCCGTTTTATTGCACTCTGCTTTATTGTGCTTCACAGGGATTTTTTTTTTTTAACAAATCAAAGATCAGACTTTCCACTAGCAGAAAGATTATGCACCATTTTATTGAGGTACTTGCTTTTTTATTTTCTGTTCATCAGATTATTTATTCACTTGTTGATAGATGCATATTTGTTGTTCATAATTTGTATCTTTACCTTTCTCTTCTTCCTCTTCTTAAAGGATACCTTTCAGCATTTCATATAATACTGGTTTGGTGGTGATGAACTCCTTTAGCTTTTCCTTATCTGTGAAGCTCTTTATCTGACCTTCAATTCTGAATGATAGCTTTGCTGGATAAAGTAATCTTGGTTGTAGGTTCTTGGCATTGTTCACTCTGAATGTTTCTTGCCA
>NW_006300361.1:191874-200844 GCF_000327345.1 Myotis davidii | reverse complement strand
ATGATTGGGAATGTTTAGGTAAACAAGCAGATGAGTGGATTAAAAAACTGTGCTACATCTACACAATGGAATACTATACCACTATAAAAAAGAATGAATTTTTACCATTAGTAACAGCATAGATGGAACTGGATAGCATTATGCTAAGTGAAATAAGCCAGTTGGAGAAAGATAAATATCACATGATCTCACTCATTTGTAGAATATAATGAACAACATAAAGTGATGAACATAAATAGATCCAGAGACAGAGAAGCATCAAACAGACCATCAAACTTCAGAGGGAAGGCAGGGGACGGGGGTAAGAGATCAACCAAAGGACTTGTATGCATGCATATAAGCATAACCAATGGACACAGACACTAGGGAGGGTCAGGACATGTGTGGGGGTGGGGGAGTGTGTATGTGGGTGGCCGGGAGAGGTCAATGGGGAGAAAAAAGGAGACATGTGTAATACTATATGTAATACTTAAACAATAAAGAACCCCCCAAAAATAAGTATAGCTTAAAAAATAAAAAAAATTAAAAGGCAGTTTATGATATACTATCTCATTTAAAAGCATGCATATTTTATATATGTCAGAATGTGTTTTTATTTTCTTCCTTTTTTCTTATCTTTTTCTAATTTTTTTCAAAATGAATACACATGTATTATATGTATCAGTAAAAAGTAAGATGCAAAGAACTTGTCAATCAGCTTAGAAAGGGAATGGCGACAAATACTTGAGACACGATTTAAAGGCATTAATCTCCTATTACCTCTGTATCTCTTATTTAGAAGCACAAGCCTGGTGATTATTACAAATACATTTCTTTAAAGTCAGCCTATTTATCTATAAAAAGGAAATACAGTAATGCATGCCTTATAGGGCTATTGTGGGAATCAATAAGGTAATAACTACGACAGGCTCTATCCACACATGCAAGGCCCCAGCCCTCCAGGTGCCATTCATATTTAGGGAAGGGCCCAAGGAGTATGCTTATCAGCCATACAGTTCAGTACTATGTGGGTGACACCTTTGTATGCCTATGCCGCTGGAGTATGCCATGTCTGACTGGCACCCCTTCCCTGCATAATGCCATGATTGCATGTACTCCTTCCTCTTCTGCTCAGTTTTCCTTCCTCCACTGGTCCCAACCAGTTTAATGGTTTCCAGATAGCAAGATAGTTCAGAGGATGTGCTGGAGTGCTAAAGGTGAAAAAGACCCATTAATTTTTCTGGAACCTTCAGTGATCTGACTCCCCAATTTTGCCTTTCAGAAATGTGGGGAATACCCTTTCCTGCTTTAGAATAATAATTACTCCAGGTGTATACTTCCCCAGTGCTGCTTAGGAACCCAAACAGCCCTTTATGGTTTTTCTCAGACTTTTTTTCTCACTCCTTTTCCCTAGATAAAAATCTGAATGACACTAATGATAGTGTGCTCAGAATTGGACTATCCCTTTTATCTTTGGACTAGAGGCCCGGTGCATGAATTCGTGCATGGGTGGGGTCTGGCCAGCCCACCTGATCAGGCTGATCAGGCCAGGCCAGCTTGGGGGAGGGGCCACAGGTGGAGCCGGCCCCACCCTTTGGCCAAACTCCCGGTTGAGGGGACAATTTGCATATTAGCCTTTTATTATATAGGATGAATATGGCCCAGTTTTCTTGACTCCCCATTTTCTGTGCATACATTGCTATAGGTTTCACTCTGAGCATACACAGGTGTTGTGAAGGTGGCTTTATGTCCCCAAGACTGTTCTGGTCCACACCATTCTCACCCCAGGAGTTTGCACTTGTCTCTACCTACACCAGCCTACATGGATCCAGAGTAGTTTCCTTCCTCCTTTGCTGTGGTGTTTGCTGTGCCAAATAAACCTGTAATCACAGATCATTGGGAAACTGGCTGGGACTGGGGACCTGGCAGATGGACCATTGTTTTAGGACATATTTCACCACCCAGGCATCACTGCTCCCAAATTAGATTGCGCCCTTCTATCAGTAAATACATTGTCTCATTTGTCTTCATACTCACAGTACCTAGCATAGGGTCTGGTAAGTTGTAGGCCATGGCAGTTAATTATAGCTGAGTCAAGAGTCCAGCAATCTGGGCCCAGGTTTGCCTCTGATCCTTGGTCTGGAACCACACCCGAGATATCTTGGAGGTATGTATTTATTTCTAGGAGAAAGAAAGAAAAAAAATATTTAACTAGTGCCTTATCTTAAAGGGCTAAATGTATCTGGGGTTAAGTTTCTTCCACTTATACAAAAACTGTTTTTTTTTGTTTTTGTTTTTTGTTGTTTTTTTTTTTGTTCTTGTCTCTTCAGTTTGGTTTGTTATTTTATCCTAATCTGCCCTGATACTTGATTGCAAGGAAAAGATGAGCTTGCTTCATTCTTCTCTCTTTCCATGATGGGAATTACCTCATGCTTCAGTAAAAAGTAGTGAGAGGACTTGTTTAATATCTTTTCCTTGCTTTATGAATATCCAGATTCAGCTTTCTTATAGAAAGCTCAACAGCATCAACAGAATCTATTAATTATCAAATCAAACAGATAATGGTTTAATCACAGGTAATATGTTAGAAAAATAATGTTTTTTGAAGCCTACCAGTCCTACAGTTCAGTCTTGGCTACTTTATTTAGAACCTTCTTCTGAACCTTTCAGGGCCTCAGTTTCTGCACTTGTCAAATTCCACTTCATTGGGGTTATTTGCAGGATTCAATGAAATCCATATGTCAACTATTCTTCATTTTGAACTTTGAGCACAGACATCCTATAAACACTATAATTTATGGTCTCCAGTTCGCAAAATATGGCCTTCTAATTTTTCCTTGGCTTAAATTTATTTATGGTCCAAAGTATGTTTTGGGAATATTTTTGAAAATGTTGAAACTGGCTTCTTTTTAGTAGTGAGCATTGAATTTACTCTCTACAAAGTGAAGAAGCAGAAAAGTCAGGTGTTAATGACAAAAAGCATGCATCTGGCCTTTGAATGCAATCAAACCATAAATCCAAGGGCTAATTTGAGAAAATGCATTGTATTTGAGTCTGAGTCTTCTCTCCTTAACCAATGGCAAGTTTCCTTAGTCTTTCTTCTGGACAAAAAATAAAATAAAATTTGTTCACCTGGGAAAAACAAAATATTTTTGGTTAAAGTCTGCCTGAATAGATCTCATAGTATAACATAACATCCCTAGCTGGTCTTGCTCAGTGAATAGAGCATCGGCCTGCGGACTGAAGGGTCTCCGGTTGGATTCCAGTCAAGGGCACATTCCCGGGTTGCGGGCTCGATGCCCAGTTGGGGGCGTGCAGGAGGCAGCCGATCAATGATTATCTCTCATCATAATTGATGCTTCTCTCTCTCCCCATTCCTCTCTTAAATCAATAAAAAAAGGAAAGAACACACCTCATTTTGTATTTTTTTATGAGCATACACTTTAAAACAATATCTTATTTTTAGAGAGCAAAACTTAAATTCAAAGTATAGTTCATTTTAAAGTAGTTATGAAAAGGCTCCTAAACCTATCATTATAAATCTCAGAGATTCCATATGAATGGAAGGGAATATAACAAAGCACTCACCCCCCTTTTTAAACAAATAAAGTACTATGCCCAGCATAATTTCTGGACTCTAACAGATGCTCAACAAATACACATTTTAGGCCCATGTACTGGTAGCATTTATTCATGCTAAGACTTTTGTGTTCACTTCTCTCTCTCCCTCTCTCTCTCTCTCTCTCTCTCTCTCTCTCTCTAGGACAGCCCCAAGCTTTGTTCAGCAGTGTTTCCACCACACTTAACTTACGGCAGACACAGAGTAGGCCTTCAGTATTTTAATTGGGATGGATGGATGGAAAAATGAACAAATGTCAATAGGTTTGAAGCTTCCCTGCTTTTCATTGGATGTCTGATTTCCTCACATCCTCTGAGCTATCTTGCTATCTGAAAAGCATTAAAAACTGGGGAAGAAGGAAAAGGTTCAAGGAGCCAGAGTCAGCTATCTTCTTACCTCACTACTTTAGAAAAGGCCTTGTAAACTCAGTCATCGTCTTCCTCTACCACCTACCCAAGGAGGGTGTAAGACAGGGGCGGGGGTTCCAACTACGGAGGAGAGAGACTGGTGATTTCTGCAATGCCACGGGGGCCATAAATGAATTGAACCAGGCTCAGAATATAAAACCAGAAATCCTTCAGATTCTCTGAAACAGTTTTTTTCTCCTTTCAAGTTATTGTCAATCAAACAAATGCATTCCAAGGTCATAATAAAATGATTCGGGGATTGTTCATGCCACTGTTCCCTGATTACTGCAGTCAATCAAGAATCCATTTTGTGTTATTTCAACATGATGCTACTCAGTTTACTCAGCTGCATACCTAACAGGGTCTTTGATTAAACATGTGGTCTGGGATTGAGAGTATTGTCTCATTTCTCTGCAGACACACATCTCCCCTCAGCAAATGATCCTCTAAGCACCCCCACAGAAGCACTTCTTTGAAAGAAAATGTAGTCCAGGCTGATAGGAAAGGGCACATTTCCATCTAATTGCTTGTATTGTCTGTTTCCCCATTATGTTTTTCTTTGTACAGGACAGTTCTAGAAGGTGAATGCAGTGCGCTTCCACATACATTTGAAAGGTTTTCTTATTTTTGGTTCTAGTGACAATTCATTTGTTATTTTTATGGTAAGCTAGGGAATGTGGTGTTGATTACAGTGGTTACCCTCTATTCTTGCAGTTGACAGCACAGATTCGCCAGGGATCACCTCCTCTGCTTACTCTCAAGCCCACAGTTGGAGAAAACTGCTTATATTGGTACAGCAATTAAGAGAGCACCTGAGAATTTGCAAACTCTCCGGCCCATTAGTTGGTGCAGCATTAGTTAACCACGAATAAAGGTTGCTTGTATCCTTTTAATTTTTTTTTAAATCCTCACCCAAGGTTTTTATTTTATTTTATTATTATTATTATTTTTTTAGAGAGAGAGAGAAAGAGGGGGAGGGAGAGAGAGAAACATCGATGGGAGAGAAAAACATTGCTTCCTGTACATACTCCGACTCGGGATCAAACCCACAGCCTAGGTAGGTGCCCTGATTGGGAATTGAACCTGCAACGTTTTTGATGTATGGGATGATGCTCCAACCAGCTAAGCCACCCAGCCAGGGCTGTATCCTTTGAATGACTTAAATTCAATGTATTCTCCAACAGACTTGGCTGGATTCTTTCCAAGTTCTATATACTTCTAGAATCCCAAAGACCATATTTTGGAGAATGCTCTGGGTTTTATTTTGGTGGCTAACAATACCTACCATGTTCAAAAGTTTGCATTTCCTGTGTTTATTTTGGGATCATCTATATTCCATTTCTTTTTATGGACTCTTAACACCCATTTACAGCATTATGTGTTAGGAATCATTAATATAATGGGAATAGAATGAAAGCCCTTGATTAGCAGGGCATGTACCTGTATCAGATACCTATTACCATAGTAATACTGCAGAACAAATGTCCTTGATGGCATAAAACATTATACATGTATTTAGCTGTGTGGAGAGTGGCTACAGTGTTCGGACAGGTTCAAGCCTCAGACTGATGAGAGGGCACAGTCCTCTTATGGCCACGTGCAAGTCCCAGCTTGGAGGGCAGAGCCCTACCAGCACAATTATAGCCAACATCTATAGTTGTAAGCTTGAACCTATGGTCCGAACACATGGCCCCATGTGCCTGAGTGATGTGGGGTTGATAGAGTTCAGGTGCATGTAATTGAGTAGGATTGAAACCCATGAGAATGTTGTAAACATCTTGACCACACCCTTACTTTGCCTCGTGGAACCTGGCTATAAAATACACGGCTTGTTGTCCTGGTGCTGGGGTCCAACCCCAGCAGGTCCAGGGGTCCCCAAAGGTGTGGACGGAGTCAGCGAAGAAGGAATGACACAGAAGCAGCGTTCAGGTGATCATCATAGCCGGGTTCTCTTGTCAGGGTCTCCAGCCAGGTTCTCCAGGCTCTCCATCCAGGCTCTGTAGCCATGTTCCCTTGCTAGGTTCTCCAGCCAGGTTCTGTGTCTATGATCTTGCCAGGTTCAGTCACCAGGTTCTAGTCAGGTTCGGTTGCCATGTTCTATCCAGGTTCTGTAGCCAGGTTCTGTCCCTAGGATCTTCAGCCAGATTCTGTCTCTAGGTTCTTCAGCCAGCTTCTCTTACTAGGTTCTGTCTCTAGGTTCTGTGGCCAGTTTCTGTCCAGGAACTTTTGCCATGTTCCATCTCTAGGTTCTGTCTCTAGGTTCTGTGTGTCTAGGTTCTGTCTCTAGGTTCTGTTGCCAATTTCTGTCCAGGAACTTTTGCCATGTTCCATCTGTACCTTGGTTAAAACACAGCGCCAAGAAGGTGAGCAAACATATTAAGAACAGTATGCCATATATGCCAGGTCCCTTGAAACAGCAAGGATGGATTGGCTCCTGGCATCCTGGTGCTGTCACTAACTCTCCATCAGAGGGGCTCTCCATCAGGGAGGACAGCATCCCACCCAGACCCAGCTTTCTTCTCTTGTCTGTCTTTTCTCAATCCTTCACCGCCCCCTCTCAGGTTCACCGAACCTGGCTGAGCTGGCGCAGCACATAAGGCGCCCAACGTGGGGCTGAGTATGCCATGGCCATGCCAGCTCACCACATAGCTGATCCAGGCAAGGCTCACTCCTGTGTCCATGGTCAGATGCCAGTTGACCAAGGCAGCTTTCTTGATACTGGCTAGGTTAGCTGTGCCAGCTGTCCGCCTATCTAAGATGGTCTTGGTTGGAAACACAGGAGCACATCAGCTCTCCTCCATGTGTCTTTCATTAACCAGCAGTCAAGCCCAAGAATGTTCCCATAGCAGTGGTCAAGGACAGGAGCAAGCAAGGCTACTCACACAAGGACTTGTCAAGTACCTGCATGACTCATATTTGCTAATATCCTATTGGTTCAAGCAAGTCAAAGTAAATTGGGGTGGGTGGGCACTGCAAAATTACAGAGCAAAGGACTGGAAATAGGGTGGAGTGAGGAACTGGAGCTGGTTCCTGCAATTGGTCTACTACAAAGTCTTCAGTTCTCAGCCTGTCTGGAGCCTGATTTCACTTTCCATTGATCATGCAAGCTTTCCCTCTTCCATTCCCCTTGCAGATTTGAATGACTTGCCCCCCGCCCCCCTTTTTTTTTCATGGGCTCATTTTCCTCGTTTCCTTCATGCAATTTCCTGTTTTCTTTTTTCCACCTTCCTTTCTCTCAGACATCACCTCCTTTTCTTGTTTTCCTTTTCCCTATCCCTCTCCTTCCTTCCTGTAGAAAATCTAAAAACAAACCTGAAGTTCTCATGCACATATATAATTGTCTGAAAAGAGTACTTTTCTTTTGGTCCCTGGAGCTCTCATTACTGATTAACACCTTAGAAAAGGAAATGCTGAAACCTCTATTTCTCCAGAAACTTAACAGCGTGGGTGGTTCTGGTGTGGGCAGGAAGAATCAGACTGAAGTTGTCCTGAAAGTGGAGGGCAGGGGTGGGGTGGTGGGACCTTGGTGAACCAAACACAGAATTAAAAACTAAGTAGATTTCCCAACATTTTTTGTTGAAGTTTTCACCCAAATTTACCAACTGGAAATGTGAATGGGACCTTTCTTTTTAATTACAGGTTTAGAATAGACAAGGATGCAGGTGTTATTTTGGGTGGTAGTATGTGGTGATAATCATTGTTGCCATAGCTACTCGATAAGTGTTCAACAGAATATCACTTCGTGTTGCAACTTCAAATAAAGGCTGTAAAAGCTCTATGCTTCCCATATAGATTTAATTTAAAGGAAAAAGAGTCTGCTATATTCAGGCTTGAATCTGTTTCTTAATCTGTTTCTAAAAATAAGGTTGGATGCGCAAAACAGGTCAATTCAGGGGTAAGTAAATTTTCTTAATAGGTTTAAACTCAGTTAGGCTAGCTCCTTCTGCAGACTTGGCTTACATTACACTAATTGGATAGCAACTTAGCAAAGTGAGATATATTAAGGTGATTTATTATGGTAAACATTTAGAAGTTTCAGGCTTTTGACTGATTTCAAGGAAAAGAGCCCTACTTTTATATAAAGCTCATACAACGTGCCAATCCCTGGTTCAGAAAAAATCTGTAAAAGTTTCACATACAGTAACTTGTACTTTAAGAAGGCTTGGTGGCTCCATGGAGCAGGCCAGTGCCTTTCCCCACCCCCTCCCCTCATGAGTGTTTTCCTTGCCTCTTTCTCCTAAGCTCCAAGGGCATTTTTTTTTTGCCTCTGTAACTTGTTTCCTGAGCCCATTTCTTCTACAGCTCACTTCTTCTACCTCTGTGACTTTCTAAATATAATCAACAACATAAACTGATGAACAAGAACAGATCCAGAGACAGAGAAGCATCGATCAGACTGTCAAACCTCAGAGGGAAGGCAGGAGGGGGGGGGAGAGATCAACCAAAGGACTTGTATGCATGCATTTAATCCTAACCAATGGACACAGACAACAGGGAGGTGAGGGCACGAGTATGTGTTGCGGGGGTAAGAACACATATGTAATACCTTCATAAAGAAAATAGAAAAAATTCTCTTATTAAAAAAAGTGAAGGGCCTGGCCAACGTGGCTCAGTGGTTGAGCATCGACCTATAAACCAGGAGGTCACGGATGGATTCCTGGTCCGGGTACATGCCCGGGTTGCGGGCTCGATCCCCGGGGTGGGGCATGCAGGAAGGAGGCAGCCGATCAATGATTCTCTCTCATCATTGATGTTTCTGCCTCTCTCTCTGAAAACAATATATATGACAAAAGAAGGCTCAAAAGCATTTTCTCAAATTCTGCCTCCATTAATCTACCTGGGGACAGCATGGGTTCGGTTCCATGTAGTTAATTCAATGTGAAGTGGCAAGTCCACTTCTCAAAATGTATAATGTTTAAAACAGTGGGGAGTATGGTATGATTCCCCAGTCCTCTGATCCAAGCC
>NW_006300361.1:186899-191810 GCF_000327345.1 Myotis davidii | reverse complement strand
TCCTGCTGACCTGTCTGTTTCAGTAGATCACTTCCCTGTCAATTAGACTCTTTGAGCCTGAATTTCCTCATGTGAAAGAGAGGCTGTAATACTCACCTCCCAGTGTTGTGGTGAAGTTTGAAGGCTAGTGTGGATAAAGGCAATCTATAAGTTTTTAAGTGCCTTGTATATAAGATCTTACCTTAAACACAAATGCTCTGATAAGCATTGGGAAAACTCAGGTTTCCCCCAGTGAATTTTGGTCAATGGTCTGAATCCTTGGTGTAGGCCCAATTATTGGACAGCAAGTAAAAATAGACAGTGAGATCTGATTTGCTTTCCATCTTCATGGCATGGATTTTAAGGCCTTCACAGGTAGATGTAATATCTAATTGGTTTCATTTTCATGTTTTCTAAGCCAGCTCAAAACTCTAGGAGCAGAAAGAATTGAAGTTACTTGATCAGGAATCTGAGAATACAGCACCTGAGGAGTTTTCTATTTTAATTTAAATATTCATTGAGGTATAATTGACATACACTATTAGTTTCAGGCACACAATATAATGGTTTGATATTTGTATATAGAGCAAAATGATAACCACAGAAAGTCCAGTTAACATTCATCATCATACATAGTCACAGCATTTTTGTGTGATGAGAACTTTTAAGTTGTATTCTCTTAGAACTTTCACATATACAATATAGTATTATTTATTGTGGTCACCATCCTATACATTGCATGCACAGGAGTTATTTTTAAGTTTGAACCTTGAAATTTGTATCTTTTGATTACTTTCACCCATTTTACCCATTCCCCACCCCCACCTCTGGCAACCATAAATCTATTCTCTGTATCATTTTTGTTTCGTTTTTAGATTCCACATGTAAGTGAGGTAATACAATATTTGTGTTTCTCTGATTTATTTCACTTAGCATGATACCCTCAAGGTCCATCCATGTTGTCACAAATGGCAAGATTTTCTTCTTTTTATGACTGTGTAATATTCCTTTGTGTGTGTGTGTGTGTGTGTGTGTGTGCATGTGCATGTGCATATGTGCATGAGCAAGTGTGTCTTGTTTTCATGTCTTGGCTAAAATAATGCTATGATGCATGGGAGTGCATATATCTTCTCAAGTTAGTGTTTTTGTTTACTTTGAATAAATACCCAGAAGTAGAATTGCTGAGTCATATGGTAGTTCTATTTTAACTTTTTGAGGACCCTTCATACTGTTTTCCATAGTGGCTGCACCAATTTATATTCCCACCAACAGTGTATAAGGGTTCCCCTTTTTCCATATTCTTGCCAATACTTATCTCTTGTCTTTTGGATGATAGCTATTCTAACAGATGTGAGGTGATATTTCATAGTGGCTTTGATTTGCATTTCTCTGATGGTTAGTGATGTTGAGCATCTTTTCGTGTACCTGTTGGCCATCTCTGTACCTTCTTTGGAAAAATGTCTATGCAATCCTCTCCCCATTTTGTAATCAGATTGTTTGTTTCTTTTCTATTCAGTTGTATGAGATCTTTATGTTTTTTATATTAACCCCTTATCAGATACAAGATTTGCAAATATTTTCTTCCGTTCAGTAGGTTGTGTTTTCATTTTGTTGATTTTTTCCCTTGGCTGTGCAACAGCTTTTTAGTTTGATGTAGTCCTACTTGTTTATGCTTTTGTTGCCTTTGGTTTTGGTGTCACATCAAAAATCCTTGTCAAGACCCATGTCAAGGAGCTTATCCCTGTTTATTTTTTTTCTAGGAGTTTTATGTTTTCAGTTCTTTTTAAAAAAATAGATTTTATTGATTTTTTACAGAGAGGAAGGGAAAGGGATAGAGAGTTAGAAACATCGATGAGAGAGAAACATTGATCAGCTGCCTCCTGCACACTCCCTACTGGGTATGTGCCTGCACCCAAGGTACATGCCCTTGACCGGTATCGAATCTGGGACCCTTGAGTCCGCAGGCCAACGTTCTATCCACTGAGACATACCAGTTAGGGCTGTTTTCAGTTCTTATGAGTTAATTTTTGTGTATTGTATAAGATATCAGTCAAATTTCATTCTTTTGCATGAGGCTGTCCAGTTTTCTAAACTCCATATATATATTGAAGAGACTATCCTTTCCCCATTGTTTATTCTTGGCATCTTTGTTGAAAATTAGTTCATCATATATGTATGTATTTATTTCTGCGCTTTCAATTTTATTCCGCTGATCTGTGTGTCTGTTTTTTATTCCAGTACCCCATTGTTTTGATTACTATAGCTTTGTGACACAGTTTGAAATCAGGGAGGGAATGCCTCCAGCTTTTTTTTTCCTTTCTCAAGATTTCTTTGGTTATTTGGGTCTTTAGTAGTTCCATACAAATTTAAGGATTGATTGTTCTCTTTCTGTGAAAAATGCCTTTGGAATTTTTGGAGGGATTGCATTGTATCTGTGGAAGAATTTGGGTGGTATGGACATTTTAATAATGATAATTCTTCCTATCCATGAGTACAGACATTTTTTTATGTCTGCTTTAATTTCTTTCATCAATGTCTTATAGTTTTCATTGTACAGGTTGCACACCTCTTTGGTTACATTTATTCCTAGATATTTTGTTCTTCTTGATATAATTGTAAATGGGATTATTTTCTTAATTACTCTTTCTGATAGTTTATTAGTGTTTTTGTATATTGATTTTTTTTTACTGAATCCATTTATTAGTTCTAACAGGTTTTTTTTTTCCTTTTTTTGGTGGCATCTTTAGGGTTCTCATGTCATCTGAAAATAATGAGTTTCACTTCTTCCTTTCCAATTTGGATGCCTGTGAGAGATTTTAAAATGAGAGCCTGGACAATGTTTCCACCATCCTTTTGAAATTATAACATCTTTTCTTTTTACTTAGTTTCTCACACTATGAAAAGGGGCTGAATGGCATCTATTTACTTACCTTTGTGAGAAATGCTCACCTTTCCAAATTCAAATAATAGACTCAGAGACAGAAGTATGGTGAAAATGAGACTTTTAATACATTCTCGAGAGCGGGTGTCCTTTGTTGCAGGCACACCTGACTTAGGTAGCACAAGCACTATTTATCCTATTGCGAGGGTGTCCCTCCTCCTGGTCCTCATTGGCTGAGGACTATGGAGTTTACATTCTATCCTGTATGTCGTCTAGGTCTTGTTGACTCCCATTGGGCCATTAAAAAAAAGTTGGGCTGAGTCCTTTCTAGCTGCCCACACCTCCCCCTGTCTAGCTGAGGCAGGGACCTCAGGGGGGTTTCCACCATGATGCTGGCCCAGGTGCATAGTTTTTTGTTCCTACATCCTCTTCCCTCCTCCCTACATTCTGTTTGCCCTGGGGAAATTCAGCAAATTCCATCAAAAGCCGACCGTGCTGGAGATGGATCACAGAGGTCCGTTTCCTATACCTTGAAATTAAAGTGAGCTCAAAGTAATTTTGATTTGAGATGTTCTTAAATTTTGGGCATCTCTTGAGATGCCAAGGCATTGCCAAAAGAGGAAATGAGGTCATTTGTCTTCAGACTGCAATAAGTCACTGGTTAGTGACCAGCGGAGTTCCGAATGGTTGTTTGTGTCTCCTAATGAATGACCGGGATGTTCATGCTGCCACTTTGTAGTCCCTGTTCAAGTGGAACAAACAGAACTGGTCCAACGGATGTACACAGATGGTTATACTACACCCTGGAGAAAAGGATTTCAGCTCTGAGGTGTCTGGTAGAAAAATCTCTTCATCATTTGACATGGCTTTATTGGCAATTATTATTATTATCATTGTTATTATTAGTGGTAGTATGTTAGCTTAAAAAACAACTCATGCTGGGTCAGTATGGCTCAGTGGTTGAGTGTAGACCAGCGGTTCTCAACCTGTGGGTTGTGACCCTCTGGGGGTCGAATGACCCTTTCCCAGGGGTCGCCTAAGACCATCCTGCATATCAGATATTTACATTACGATTCATAACAGTAGCAACATTACAGTTATGAAGTAGCAACGAAAATAATTTTATGGTTGGGTCACAACATGAGGAACTGTATTTAAAGGGCCAGAAGGTTGAGAACCAAGACCCATGAACCAGAAGGTCACAGTTTGATTCCAGGTCAGGGCACATGCCTATGTTACAGACTTTATCCCAGTAGACGGTGTGCAGGAGGCAGCCAATCGATAATTTTCTCTCATCATTGATGATTCTCTCTCTCCCTCTTCCTCTCTCTCTAAAATAAATAAAAACATATTGAAAACAAAACAAAAACACAAAGCAATTCCTTGTGCAATTGTAAATTAGGTTCATAAAAGGGATACAGAAATGGATGGGCTTCTAATTTCTATTTTGATGTCAAGGTGATCTGGCATAACTTGAGAGATTTTAAAAGACTTATGCACCATATATATCATGTTCAAGGTAGATAATACAGAACTACGTTGTTCAATATGGTCGCCACTGGCAACATATGGCTACTTAAATTTAAAATCACTTACTTCCTCAGTCACACTAGCCATATTTTAAGTGCTCAGTAGCCAGATGTGGCCAATGGCTACCAGGTAGAATAACACAGAATCAGAACATTTCTGTCATCACAGAAACTTCTACTGGATAGTGTTCCTACAGAGAAAGGTGGGAATATTTTTCCTCATTACACAAGATGGGAGTTCCCTAGGAAAAATATCAAGAGCCTTTAGTATTATATTTCCATAAAGAGAAATATAAAATACTCCATTTACTTGCTTCAAAATTAAGAACATGAGTCACAAAGCTTTACTGAATAGCTACAACAAATTTGATAATCTGAAAATAGTTTCCTATTGTAATAATGTGTAAAGGGGGAGAAATCGGGGATAGTAAGAGAGGGACAGAAGCAAACTCAATCATCTAAAGACCCACATACATGCGCACACTGGGACAGATGGGGAAGAAGGCTCCAGAAACATGTAGG
>NW_006300361.1:174795-186835 GCF_000327345.1 Myotis davidii | reverse complement strand
AGAAAGGCGGAGGCAGCGGGAGGGGAAAGAGAAACAAAGGAATGAGAGGAGAAGACACAGATTTCACTTGCTCAAGGTGAGTGTTCTCTGGGGCTCACTTATCAGAGCTCAGTGTTGCTGAGAGTTGGCACCTTTCATCTCTTGCCCTATGACTTACTTGTTGATGGATCCCTGCTCCAGCATTTGAAATGCTCTCAAGTGGGCTCCTTGGACAGATGTTTTCACCCTGTACTTGTAGAGTCCTTGAGTGATGGTTCTCAGCCTGTAGTTCCCCGGGCAGCAGCAGCTGCAGCACAGAGAACTTGTTAGAGATACAAATTCTCAGGCTCCACCCACTCAGTGAATCAGAAACTCGGGAGGTGGGTCCCAGCCCTCTTCTAAAAGGCCCTCTAAGGGATTCTCATTCACATTCATGCTAGTGTGACAACCATTGCTGCAGAGTTACAGATAAGAATTGGAGGTTCTATAAATTCCTTGATTTTTTTTTTTTCTGGAGAGAGGATTTCTAGCTTTCATCAAGTTCTCAAAAAAAAAAAAAAATCTGTGATCCTGCTACCCCTTAGAAGCTAAAAACATTCCCTTATATTCTATACTATAATGAGCAGAACACTGTGCCAAAGTAAAATTTATTCTTTTGTGCTCTCTCTCTTAGCTGCAGTGAACAGCCCATTCATTACCAGAGAGAGCAGAGAACCAACTCAAGTTGGAGGCCTGACCCATTTCCCTCCTCTTTAGGAATTTAACCTGGTTTGCAGTCTCTAAAAACTGATTTTAGAACCTAGTGATAAAGAAGTTTGAGAGTCAATGCATGCAGGCCTCTGACTTGGGGATGAGAATAGGGCTGCCTTCAAAGTAGGAAAGATCTTGCTTTGCCTCAGTGTCCTACCTCAAGGACACACAGAAGCATTCCAAGGATCTAAATGAGAAATCCAGACTTCCCCACCTGCTATATTGTATTACTTGCCTTGAGTGGGTGGGGATGCTGTAGGTGTAATTAATTAAAATCTATTAAGCAAGGCCATTTATTAAGTGCTACACCATGTGGAACCTTAATATATTGTAATTGATGATGACAGCAGAGGCAGCATCCTTTGCAGTTGGTGAGGTCTCAGGGTAGCCGGGTGTTTTTTTGACTCTGTGGTGGTTTGAAGCTTGGGAGTTTTTTTGTGCTTGTGGATATAATGGCTGATAGTGAGTTCTCAGAGTTTTCAATTTAGAGAGCGATTGGGTACACTCCAGTGGTTCCAGCAGCTGTTGTAATGGTGACTTATCCAGTTCAACATTAATCCCAGCCCTGTGGGACTCTAGATCTTCAAAGGAGCACTTAATCAGCATGTATGGTATTAGAATTGGCTGACTGTAAGGACTGGTTTCTGCATGTTACAGTGTATAGAAGGATATTACCAAGCAGAAGAAATTATATCATTTTCTATTTTTTAATTCATGTAATACTAGAAGCCTGGTGCACGAAATCCATGCACTTGGGGAGCGGTCCCTCAGCCTGGCCTGTGCCCTCTCGCAGTCTGGGAGCCCTTGGGGAATGTCCAACTGATGGCTTAGTGAGACTGGGCCTAAGCCGGCAGTCAGACATCCTTAGCACTGCCGCGGAGGTGGGAGAGGCTCCTGCCACCACCGCTGCGCTCACCAGCCATGAGCTCGGCTTTTGGCTGAGCAGTGCTCCCCCTGTGGGAGTGCACTGACCATCAGGGGGCAGCTCCTGCATTTGAGGGGGATTAGGCCAAAACCAGCTCACTGACATCCCCCAGGGGGTCCTGGATTGCAAGAGGGCACAGGCCAGGCCAAGGGATCCCACCAGCCCATGATTGGGGCTGGGGGGGTGCACATGGGAGATTGCCAGCCGGGGCGAACTCCCGGTAGAGGGGACAATTTGCATATTAGGCTTTTATTATATAGGATTGTAATAGCTAATATGATTATAGAACCATTCTCATAGGTAACATTTATTGATCATTCAGTGTGTCAACCATTGTGCTCAGCACTAAGACATTTTCTTAGTATATCACCAGCTGCCTAAATTGGATACACGGTTAATCTCAATTTATTGATGGTGCTGCTGAGTTTAGAGAAGTTTGGTAACTTTGCCACTGTCACACAGTGTATTTGTCAGGACAGGCCAGAAGCTGGAACAAACAACTCAACATATCTGTGATTTTAGTTTCTTGCTCCCACCCAGTCCCATGCAGGTTAGTGGGGATGGAGGAGAGAGGTTTTTAGAGTCCACTCTTCATAGGTGGCAGATGGAGAAATAACATGCAGAATTGTACTTGTTTCTAAAAACTCGGTGTGAAACAAATGATTTTCCAGTTGAATCAGTTTGCAGTACAGCAGAGGAGCTTGCTGTTGAAAGCAAAGCCCTTCTTCATATTTTCCTCAGCCAAGTAAATGGCACCAGCACTTTATTTTTTTTTTATTTTAAATATATTTTATTCAGAGAGGAAGGGAGAGGGATAGAGAGTTAGAAACATCGATGAGAGAGAAACATCGATCAGCTGCTTCCTGCACACCCCCTACTGGGGATGTGCCCGCAACCAAGGTACATGCCCTTGACCGGAATCGAGCCTGGGACCCTTCAGTCCGCAGGCCGATGCTCTATCCACTGAGCCAAACCGGTTAGGGCGGCACCAGCACTTTAATCAAGTAAATAGTTCCTACGAAATTTGTGCATCGTTATGAATAGTAGAGATTTCAAATTCAAATGCCTTTGTGGGTCAAATTTACATGCCTTCATGGGTCATACATTTAACAAATATGTGAAGTGGCTACATACAAGGCAATAAAGAGTGGTAGGCACTATGGGTGACTGGAAAATACATGTCCCAGCTAAAGGTGTACAAAGCCAACATTATTAAAATCGTTATTTCTGTGAGGAGAAAATGTGTGTATGGGTTGTACTGAGCCAATACACTTATATGTAATGTAGCACGTTATAATTTTTATTCACTATCTAAGGCCAGCATACATATTTGAAAAGACATAATAAGCAATGAACAAATTGCTGTTGAAAACACTTCTGCTTAGGGATTTGTCACTCTTAATAATCAATATCTAGATTTGGTGACTATTTGTGTTTCCTTCTTAAAAAAATCTATCCTCTTTTTCAAAAATGTACCTTTTTTTTCTTTAAATATATTGATTTTTTTACAGAGAGGAAGGGAGAGGGAGAGTTAGAAACATCGATGAGAGAGAAACATCGATCAGCTGCCTCTTGCACACTTCCTACTGGGGATGTGCCCGCAGCCAAGGTACATGCCCTTGGCCGGAATCGAACCCGAGACCCTTCAGTCCCCAGGCCGATGCTCTATCCACTGAGCCAAACCGGTGAGGGCCAAAAATGTACCTTTTGGAATGAAATATTTAAGGCATTTAAAGCCTGGAGCTCAAAGCAAGACCTATCATCTTAACCCTTACTGTTTCTCAGGAAATAATCTATTCTTATAATACTTCCCTATGTGCTGGGTGGAGGAGTCAGTCTCTTGTCATGGGAGCACAATTGAACTACATTTATTTGCCAATATTTAAACAATTTTTTTTTGTTTATAAAACCAGAAGCTTCAAGTATTCACAGAAAACTTTGAAAATACACAATCTCCTCTCTGTGCAGGAGTTACTGGTTTACATTTTTTTTTAGCCTAACTTGAAGAAAGGCAAACTGGCTTTTTAGCGAATGAATCTACAAGTCATAAAGAAAGAACATAGCAGTGCTCATCTTCTACTGTAGAATTTTGTCAATTGCAGAAACAATTTCATCTGAGTCAAGAAGCAGGTCATTCAGGCCTGGCTACACAGCATGAAGTAATCAATTTGGCAAATGTCAGTTTCTTTATCCCAATGTTAGAGGCCAGCCAATTCCATTCTGCCTTTTATTGGGAAAGTTTACAATATACCTTTATCAGTTTGCCACAGTGTTATTAAAATTTGCCTTCCAGTGATAGAACATTCTTTGAGACTTAGAGGGCACAAACTATTCTCCATTAGGTAAGTCCATCACTACATCATTGAATTTCTAATTAATTGATAGGTGGATATAATGATGTAACACTACCTAATCATAGTGTTGGACCATATACAGTACAGAGTAGTAAATTAAATAAAAAATGTTCAAGGGCTGGTAAGTTCTGTTACATTCTTTGGAATTCAGTGGATAAAAATATATAAACTAATGCCAATTAGAATAAATTAGTAGCTTTAGCAGTACCTACATTAAAACATATGTGTTCTCCAGAACTCAGAATCACACAAACCCCATTTGAGGAACTATTGGCTGACATCAGTGAGCTATGTTGAAAAGACACAAATTTGAGTAGGTCACTGCTCTAGAAAAAATTAAGACAGAATGCACATTATATGTACCCCATGACTTCAGTGGATATTGATCAGGCCTACTTGAACTTTTGGCAAAACCAGTAGGGAAACAAAAGTGGCGACCCCCTAGAATTCTGAATCTGATGTTTCCTAGAAACTCAGATTTTGAGAAAGAGCTGTTAGTATGTTTCTGTTCATGGGTCTCTCTGAGAAGAAATAAAGGTGGATATTTCCATTCTGGGTTAGGCAATGTAAGACTGTCCTCACCCAAGGTTGACCAGGCCCAAATGGCTCCCATGACCAAGAAGAGACAGTATACACAGGAATTGGCTAAATAGGTCCCCTCAGAGGTTTATGCCTTTCAGAAAAGTGCCAGGTAACTTGTAAATATCAGAGCATTGGGTCCCCCCATGTCACATACAACCCCAAAATGACATTGGCTCTGGAAGAGCAAGAGTGAGCGTGGTTTACTGATGAGGCAGCCAGGTATCTTCAGAGCGAGTGTTATTGAAAGTCAGTGGCCACTCAATAATTGGATGCTCCCAGACAACTGGGAACACAAGGAAATGAGCTCAGTGGACAGAGATAAATGTTACAACACTTTTCTATGAATAAGCGAGTTAAGAGAAAATGATAACACCATGATCTACAGATACCTGGGCTGTCACAGTAGGTTTGACAGAATGACTGGAACCTGGAAAACACAGAGATGAATTATTAGAAGAAACTCCTACTGGGGCAAGGAGTATGGCAAAACCATATTTAGGTTATAATATAGCAAGTTACTGTACTCCGAGGCCATCACCATGGCTCACCGGAATGCTCATGTGTTTTTCTGTATATGACAGGTCATTAACAATCAGTATAGAGAGGATGTGTCATGATGCAGCTCTAGGTTCAGGATCACATGGTTCTAATATTGAAAAAATGAATGGGCGCATGACTGGAATGTGTCCTACAGGCCAGTACTCATGACCCAGTGTAACACATCAGTATGACAATAAATTGACTTTTGAGGGACAGGATTGGCAGGGACATTAACAGTAGAGTGTAACCACAGTAGACATCTTCTCCAGATGAGGAGCTCCAGCACATGTGCAATTGCAGCAGCCATGAATGCCAACATCAACTATGCCCGTTCTCTTCGCATGCCTTTGTCCAGCAATAAGCTCTGTACTTCTTTTTCTGCACTGCTTTGCACCCCAGGGGGCTGACCTCTTTGAGCTGGACCACCCAGTCTCCCTTGCTGCCCAGCTTCTGCCCAAGAGAAGCCTCTACAGGAGATTGGAGAGTGTGAAAAAATTGTTCTGGCCTAGTTCACTTGCTTACTTAACATCTTTGAAGAGCGCGCTTGCACTTCTAGGCCTTATGCTTAGTGAAATTGTTCATTTGTTAAGAGAGGTGCAGGCAGTATGGCTCTGAATGCTTCTTCCTAATGGCATCCATGGTGTACTGTGATATTACCATAGTAACTCTCTTAAGTGAAATGCATTCAGAAACCCTGTGGCTTTTCATATCTACAATGGCACACATATGCTGTGCCTCAGGGTTTTAATATTTGCCTGGGTATAGTTAACAAGTATCAAGACTGGTGGTGCATGGCTTATAGTTGAGACAATTTTAACATTC
Source organism: Myotis davidii (assembly GCF_000327345.1). Classification (NCBI taxonomy): domain Eukaryota; kingdom Metazoa; phylum Chordata; class Mammalia; order Chiroptera; family Vespertilionidae; genus Myotis; species Myotis davidii. Next base: position 180,883 of record NW_006300361.1, on the reverse strand, counting down.
ATTTATTAATTCAACAAGGATTCATGGAGGTCCCTCTATGGGCAAGACACTGTACTAAGCACTGTGAAGAATAAAAGAGACGGATAAGACAAGTTTTGCCTTCACAGAAATGACAATCTATTAAGATGGGGATGGGGATTGGGCATGGGAAGAGGATAGTCTACAAACACTACATTTAATATGCATAGCTCTCTTGTGTGTCCCATGATTAGAATAAAAGTATAAAATTCAGAAAGAAAGTTTAAAGGATGGTGCGAGTTCAAAGGAGAGAGAAATAACCAAATAGGAGGGAGCAGAAAGATAATTAGAAGTTGTAGTTTATCTGGGTCTTGAAAGGGAGATAGGAGTCTAAAAAGGTGTAGATTAGTGTGGAGGAGAGAACATTCAAGATGACAGGAGACATGGGGCTAGATAGTTAGGAAGGGCAAAGAGAAGCACTATGTCTGCTATAACCAAAAGTTAAGAACTTTAGGTCCTGAGATTCCGATCACCTGCAAAAATGTGTACAAACACATAATTATCTGGAACAGATATAAAGATTTCTAGACAGAGACTGGAAGGAAAGAGGCCAAAATGTTAACATGACTTTTTTTTTTATGTGGAAGGACTTAGAGTGTATATTTTATATCCTTTTTCCTTTCTGATTGGATTTGAACTGTTAAGTGGAATAATGATTGTAGACAGGGGCATTTAGGGAAGAGTTTAAATTCAACTTTGATAAATTGTGTCTGACTCATATTTTTTTTTCTTTCAAAATTGGAGCTGTATCATTGTTGACATTGTTTTTTAAAGAGGAGTCATCTAAGATGGCATTGTACTATTCCTAGCTTGAGTTCCCTATCGAAGTACTCTTCTGAGTTTCTAAAATATTGACTTCTGATGACTTTTGGTTGGTATCTTGCACATCTCTTAGCTCACCTTTTCTCTAGCCATTGCTGTTGCAACCAGCCTTTGGCACATGTAATCCTACAGCAAGTGGGCTTGACTGCCTGGAGCTTGCTTCTTGGTCCTTGACTACATTGTACTCAAATCTGTACAACTAGGAAGTACATGGTTGTTAATCCCTGGGGCAGCCCTTGCCAAGTTGGGGTTGGAAGCCAGTGGGTAAATGCTCCTCTTCCATTTCTTAAAACAGACAATTCTGAAATGTGTTCTTCATATCTCCTTGGTGGATCCCAATGGGATTAAGCTCAGTTGCTCACTGGAGTGACATTTTCCGTCCCCATTCCACTTTTCTCAGTCCCCATTTCCTGCTGCTGGAATTCCTCATGGCCCCAAACAATCTTGTCTCAGACTCTGCTTTCTAGGGGTGGGGTGTGCACCGAGGAGGGAGACCCAGGCTAACACAAATAGTGTGCTATCCTCCCCACTTACCAATATTTCAAACTTGACCGAATTTACTTTGTAACTGTGACTTTTTTGATTGTGAAATCTAGCCTTCCTCCAACACAGGGTCTTTTGCCAGGGATACTGGGAATGACAAAGGAAGCCACAGCTAAAGCAAGGGAGCCTATGTGATTTAGCATCTGAAGGAAGAACGTAATTCACAGATCAGGGAGTCCCAAACCGGTCTGCATGCTGGAATCTCCTGAGGAGCTTAAAAATGGCTTATATGTGCATCCCTCAGAGATTGTGATTTAATCAGTTTGGGGTGTGACATGAGGGCTGCAATTTTAAGGCATTCCGTAGGTGATTCTATGGGCAGACATTTGGGAACCACTGTTCTAGGTCAGGGATTAGCAAACTCTGGCTTGTGGGCCAAATGTGGTCCATTGCCTGCCTGTTTTTCTATAGCCCACGAACTGAGAATGGTTTTTAAAATTCTAGGTTGTTGATAAGTATCCAAAGAGTACTGTTCACGACAGCTCTCCATAATCAGTGACCCTACAACTGTAGCTCCTGGGGCAAAGCCCAGTGTGTTGACTGAATTATGTGATCGCTATATTTGATTGCATATGAGCACATCAGGTCAGACCTTTACTGTTGAAAAGATCAGTAAAAACAAACCACCCACATGTACTTGCTCCACATCTATGCTTTCTCTCAGCAAAAACAAAAACATAATTGAATATGAGAAGAACAATAGCTTTTGCAAAGCTGAAAGAGAGGAAGGAATTTTCCAGTGTGTTTCTCTTTTTGGTAGTCTTGTGTGTAATTGTGTAGTTCCGTTTCAGCACTGCTGGGAAGCCTAGTTCTCGATGTCGGAAGCTTTAATATAGATTTTTCTAGCTTCTCCAGTGATGGGGGAGATGGGTAAGGGAGCAGATGGGTGGTCTTATAGAAAGTGAAATTTATGGTGGTTTATATTTATTGTTTCCTCCCATTTATATGACTGAATTACAGGAACAGGCACATAATGCATTTGGCCTTGAACTGTACAGGGAATGAAATCACCCAAGCTGAATGACAAAGGCTAACAACAATATCAATAATGAAATAAACTGAAGTCTACTGAGTCAGTGGTATGGACTGAGTTGATTTCATAATTATTTAAAAGTTATTGGAGACCAATAGTAGACAGATTTAGAATCTCTTCTTTATTCTATGGCACCCTCTTGTCTATTTATATCACTGCTTAGAAGTATCTGGAAATAAAGATACAATCCAGCTACAATCAGTGATAATTACCTATTTTGTTTTCAATCCATACTTGTAGGGGTAATTGGATGTAATGTGTGCTTGTGCTAGTGTTTAGCTGCAAACATGGCATGAAGATAGGCTTAGGATTTCATCACAGAAGCAATGTCAAAGGTATTCTTCCCATTGTACAACTATGTACACAACATTCCTCTCAGATATTTCATTATTTTAACTCCAAAGTTCTCTAGCCTTACAAATAAATGAAACCTTTGAATCCAAATTGAGTGATCAACTTATGAGCAATAAAATGACATCTATAATAATAAAAGCATAATATGCTAATTAGACCAGATGTCCTTTAGGACGTCCTTCCAGACGACCTTCTGGATGAAGTTGCGGTGGCGGGGGCCAAGACCTTTGCACGGACTCTGTGCATCAGGCCTCTAGTATGTCTATAAATGACTGGCAGTAGTTGATGTAATAAACCTGGTAGGTGAAAGTATGGTGTCTAAAAACCTAATTAAATGTGATTTCTGAATTCCATTTACAAATTATTCCCTTGGGAAGGCCATGCCATCTGACTTGGATACCACAGACTGCCTGGGAAAGTTGCCTTAACTTTAGAGAAGAGTTTTGGCTAAATATAATGTACTGCTACATCTTAAATTCATTTTTCTTAAATGGATGAATGTTTCAAAGTGGTAAAAAAAAAAGAAAAAGAAAAATACTCCATTCCTCTTGAGATGTGAATTGGTGCCCCAGTTCACCCAGAACATTCTGAATGATGAGGAGGGGCACTATAAGGAAACAGACCTCTCTTTGTTAAAACAGAATCCAGGACTCGAAGGTTCATCTCTGGAAGGTGGTGGAGAAAGGGTGGCTAACTCAGTGGCCTGATTAGTTCACCTCAATTTTACTTTTTTTGGGGTCTTTGGTTTGGCTTTCTGTTCATATTATCACGCAGGTGGTAGGTGTAAATACTACTCCTCTCTTAAACTCTCTGGCTCAAGCAGTGATTGGCTGTAATTTCCACATACATTCTATACAAGAGAACAGCAGGGACGTACTACAGATACAAGAAATATGAAGAGTCTGGCTTGCAAAAGACTTTGATCTTGCCACAGCCACCCTGCTCTTGCACGCTTTCAGGCCTCATTTTGTCCCACATGAACCCAGGGACCTCACTCCCTCCCCCTTAATCCCTTGGCACTTTGTTCCCCATTCTGTGCACCATGCTGAGGTGGGTCCCAGTTACTGACTATAGTGGATGGTGTGGTGCTTAAAGATCTTCCTTCAGAGTGGAGGAAGTCATTCTCTCACTGGTCAGGGGTGTTGGTTACTGACTTGAGTCTCATCTTACTTCCTCTCTAGGCATTGTCTTTGGCTGAAGGGCACTGTCTTACCCAAGATTATGTCCGTTCCCTAGAGGTAGCCTTCACCAAGTAATTTAGAGGTTGATGTAGAGGCACAAAAGTGTGGCCCCCTTACCCTGATTCTAGATCATTCTAGATGGCAATATCAGTTCTCATGTGCCCCCAATGGGATTGGCTGAGGCTTCTGTTGCAACAGCATCACAGTTTAACTGTTCCCTATGCCCAATTTGGCTCCTTTGACACTCCCACTGGTAGTGTTTCTGAGATTACTTCCTAGTGGAAGTCCCACACAAATCTTTGTTTCAAAGTCTGTTTCCAGGGGAATCTAACTGAGACATATACTCACATATCTTTTCTCCAATCATGCATGTCAAACTTTTGGCCGGTGGGCTGCACGCCTCATTTAAATAATACATAATATTCACCATTCAGATGGGAACCAGTTCATAACTTTATTATTTTGTAGACTGGGAAACTAAAATTTAGAGAGATTGCCAAGATCCTGGAACTACTAAACAACAGCACCACATGTCTTAAACAAAATCCCACGTTTTTATTTATCATGAAAAATTGCTTACATACTTTTACCAAAAACTCATTTTTTTTCAAACATAAAAAAATAATAAAATAGATGCACACATACCTACCAGCTATATTTGATGGATGTTATTATTTTGCCATCCTTGTTTCAAATCTTTTTTTGAAAAGAAATAAAACATTACAGATACAGCTAAGTCCTTCTCCCCAACCTCTTTCCCCTTCATTATTTCCTGCTTTAAAAAAAATACTGAAAGCAACAAATGAACAAACAAGAAAAACAAAAACAAAAACTCATAAACACAGACAAGAGTGTAAAGGTTACCAGAGGGAAGAGGGATGAGAGGGTAGTAAAAGATAAAGGGGGCCAAATATATGGTGACAGATGATGATTTGACTTTGGGTGGTGGGTACACAATGCAATATACAGATAATTTAGCATAGAAATCTGCACTTGAAAATTACATAATCTTATTAACCATTGTTACCCCAATAAGTTTTAAAAAAGAAAAAAAATAGGAATCTATGAGTCAAATAACATATGTCTAAATGAATTAAAATTATATTCTTACTGAAGACTATTGCTGAATTGGCCTACTGGCTAGAAGCAAAAACATACAGCCATATAGAAAATTTAAATAAATGTATCTCCCTTAATAGATCTTGTATATTCAGCACAACTCAAGAATGTTTTGCCAAATGCTTCTCTTCTACTCTCAAGTTTCATAACTACAGTTATTTTTAGGGAAATGAATCCCCATATATTTCTAATTAATATATATTTTACTGCTCATCAGAATGCTGTCTTGTATGGGCATTCACATCTGAAAAAGCTTTGTCAGCTTTTATCTGTAGGTTGAAGAGGCAGAATTTGTAAGCAAGAAATAAAATTGAGCACTAAATTTGAATCATAAACTTAAATAATATAGAATTCCAACTCATTCTCAACTTGAGAAAACATATTATTGTACTTCTTGCTCATCCATATTTTCCTCTTGGCATTTTCTTCATTTTTTTCTTCTTTACCATTATACTGTTAAGAATTTGAACTCTGTCCAATGTGGCTCAGTTGGTTGGGCATAGTCCCATGCATGAAAAGGTTGTGGTTTGATTTCCGGTCAGGGTACATGGCTGGGTTGTGGACTGGAGGCAGCCAATCGATATCTTGCTCTCACATCGATGTTTTTCTCCCATTCTCCCTCTCCCTTCTTCTTTCTGAAAATTGATAAATTTTTTATTTTTTGTTAATTCTCATCTAAGGATATTTTTCCCCTGATTTTTAGAGAGAGAGAGGAAGGGACGGGGAGAGACAGAGAGACACATTGATTGGGATCGAGCTTGCAACTGAGGTATGTATCCTTGACTGGAATTGAACCTGGGACCCTTCAGTCCTTGGGCCGACAATCTAGCTGAGCCAAACCAGCTAGGGCCAATGAAAAATCGTAAAAACAAGGTGGGGTACTGCTCATGGCTGTTAGTGACTTTAAGCTTAAGGTAGATTACTGTTGTTGTTGACTTGAGCAAATTAGAACTTCAGAATGAAAGCTCATTTATCCTAAAAAAGCAGATGGGATTTGATGGTATTAAGCAATAAATAA
>NW_006300361.1:170424-174757 GCF_000327345.1 Myotis davidii | reverse complement strand
GATGGCTTGGAATAGTGCCTCTTGCCCGCCACCCCTGAGGTACTGATTCTGTCAATCTTACCCAGGGCTGGGACAGTTGAGCCAAAGATAGCAATGGGACATTAGCCATACAGAGCCTTGTGGAAGGGACTTCCACAAATTAGAGAGAAGAAATGCTTTAGTGATGTATAAAAATAGAGTTTCAAGTCATTGCCTGGTGACACATCCCCAGCAAGAGTAACGAACAGGGCCCAGATGAGTAATTAGGGATTGAATATTATAACGTGTGATTTAACAGTAGCCAGGACATGTGACTCAAGAGACAATATTTGATTGAGATGTTGGTGGGATGGCTGTTTGGTGGTGATGATGGCACTAGAAATGAATAGTCCTCAAATTCAATTATCCATTTAACAATATTTTTGATACCTACTTTGGACCAGGCTCTGAACACAGGGAGCTCAATGGTTATAAAGTGATTATCATACAGTGAGGTGAATGCAGGTTTCTCTGGGATCCCATGTGGAGGTTATTTAATCTAGCCTTCAGTTTTGGGAAAATTTTTTTGTAGTTAGAGTCTCAAAGGATGAGCAGGAGTCATCTAGGAGGAAGAGACAGGAATAGGAGTGGGGAAGGGTGTTCCAAAGAGATAGTAAAGCAAGGGTAAAGGCCTGGAGGTGAGAGAGAACATGGCTCATTTGTAAGATTTCAAGTATTGTACTCAGTCTAAACTTATAAATAAAATAGAAACATATAAATAAAATAAAAATGGAAATAAAATAGAAACTTACAAATAAAATATGAGATAAGCCAAACATTAGGAGTTTGGAGCAAAAAAATTAATTTAGATTTATCAATAATTGACAAAAACTGCAAACAAAATCCCTTGCTAAAGTTATGCACACACAACCAAAACTCCACATAATTACAGGCATAACCCAGAGAATTCCTGTAGTAGTACAGTTCCTACTCCTTTTTATTACCTAACTTCACAGAAGGAATGTATCTTTCAAGCCAATGTTTTCCCAGCAGTGTTTCCTATGGTAACTTTTCTATCTTGTCCCCCAAACTCAATGCAACATTATTAACAAAAAGATGTGTAGGAAAAAAATCTTGAGTTGTATTCCAAATTCATCTGTCATGGTGGTACTCAACCTTGGCTATATGTTGGAATGATTTAATATGGATGCCTGGGATCCCACCTAGAGATTCTGAGTCAATTAGTCTGGGGTGCAGTTGGGTATTAGGATTATAAAGAGCTCCCTAGGTGATTGTAATGTTCAGCGAAATTTGGGTACCAAAAAACTGGTAGAATGTCAAAATCATGTGTAGAAGTTTGGAAACATGCACTTAAGTGTCAAGAAACGAGATGTACTTGCTTTGCAATCCCTATGCTGAAAGTGATATCAGTGTTACTGCCAAGAAGCTCTATGTTAACTATATGAATTGCTGATCATAAAGCAAGGATGTGAGCATTGCGCAGCCTAGTGTGTGTGTGTGTGTGTGTGTGTGTGTGTGTGTGTGTGTGTATGTGTGAGTGCGCGTGCACTCACACGCACACACACACACATTTTACTGTGTTTCAAGCATGCTTTAAGAAACTGGTTGGGGATTTTAGGTTGAAACGTAATATGTTATATATATTTTTGTTTAAAATAATGAGAGACACATAGAATGGATAATGTGAAACTCAAGAGGTAGATGCCTGTATTCATTTAAGGTACAAAATGTTCCATTTGATTTCTTGGCTTGTTCTATCCTGTCGGCGGAGGGAATTGAGCTATGTAGGGTACACTTTCATTCCAGAGAAGTGATGGGACTTGAGGTGCTCCTGCCCAGTGAAGAGCAAGGTAGCATACTGTGGTTGGCTTATGCTGTGAACGTGGCAGGTGCTGGTAACAGCGGGCCTGATCTACTTGTAAAATGAAGAATGTGACCTAGAACATCTCTGATTTTTCAAAGTGCAGAGGACTCCTAGGGGCTGCCTGGGGTGAGGTAGTGGGACGGGCATGGCTTTGTCTGCTCCCCCTTTTGTCTGTGAGAGGTTAGATGGCGCAGGGAGGAATCCAAAAGAAGGTACATTGACACGCTGAGGTCTGTGCAGACTGGACAGGATCTCAGAGAGGAGCACCCGTGGGTCGACTACACGCCCCCCTCCTTGATCACACTGCTATTTACCGACCTGGGGGTGCTGACGCCCTCAGCCGTCAGCGACGAGCTCATCAAGCTGTACCTGTAGGTCTTCCTGTACCTACAAGCTGTACCTACAGGTGCCTTCCTGCCTCGAGGTGACATAGCTGCAGCGGGGGAGGAGCCTCTGGACCGCACGTGAGCCAGGCCAAAGGGAACTGTTTTCATGAAGATTTATGGACTAAGGACTTAAGATCATAATTTTGGTGGAGTTTTTATTCTTTCCAGTCCTGTTTAAACATGTTCCCGGTTCCTGTAAAACTCAACCTAAATTATACTGATGGTTCCCAGAAAAAAAAGAAAAAAAGAAGGTACATTATCCCAAGATACTGCTATGGGCAACTTGGGCTCAATTCCATTGGGAGGCCTCTGAGAAACTCTATGGAACACACCTCAGAGTTGGTCTACTCAGGGTTGAGGAAGGTGGGGTGGTTGTCTACCATCTCCCATTTCTCACTGGTGGAAGGTGGCACCTGGGGCATTAGTCACCCAGCATTTCCAGCCTGCTCCATGCATGAACCATGCTGCTGAGGGTGGAAAATGCTGCCCAACAGAGAGATGCAGAAAGCTGCTGTGTGTATGGGAACCATCTGAGGGACCTGCAGGGATGCTGAGAAGATGTGGCTTGCTTTACTTTTATACTTTGGTCTCCAGTGTACATTCTTATTTTTATTTTTAAATATATTTTTATTGATTTCAGAGAGGAAGGGAGAGGGATAGAGAGATAGAAACATCAATAATGAGAGGGAATCATTGATTGGCTGCCTCCTGCACACCCCCTACTGGGGGGATTGAGTCCGCAACCCCAGCATGTGCCCTTGGCTGCAATCAAACCTGGGACCCTTTAGTCCACAGGCCGAGGCTCTATCCACTGAGCCAAACCAGCTAGGGCTCCTGTGTACATTTTAAAAAGCAAGTGTTCCAGAGCTTTTAAAAAAATTGAAGAATCCCCTCCCCACCTCAGAATTTTTAATTTGGCAAACTCTGGCAGGAAGATGGCAAACTATAGCAGAGTCTAACTTTATTTTCTGAGGTCACCATTAGTTGGAAACATACTTATTTTTGAAACAAACTAATTGATTTGGCTGTAGTTGCTTTGAAAATAGTATCAGTAATCATGATTAATTTCCAGCTGTTCGAAGCTTAGTATAATGCCCAAACCTTTTTTTCTACCACAGATTTTAAGTCAATAAATATAATTAGAGACTAATAGTTCAGGTTTTGATTCCTCTATTATACTAAATGATCATGACGTGGCTGATTATGGCAAAATTGTTGAGTCAATGAATTATAAAACTGTATATGAAAATGATTAAATGAGATGTCCTTCTAGGTTTTATTTGATTATCATGAAACATGAGGATCAACAGTTAGAAATTTGGTTCAAAAAGTTTGTAAATGGTTTCTGCTTAGAGGTAAACTGGGAAGATTTATGGAATGTATGTTGTCAAAGGGTTTTTCCAGTTTCTTTAATCTCTACCCCTCTTTTCCTTACCTCATTAATCATTTTAACAAAGGTTTTGCAGTTGACAGTTCATAATGGACTCCAGTCTGGGCCCACCATGGCTGAAGAGAGGGAAAGGCTAAGAAAAAAATGTGGTAAACTTAATAGCTGGATTTTTCAGCTTTACCATCTGTTGCCTTCTAATTTACTTTCCAATGTTTTGTTTGGAGTTGCCATTTGGAAGCTGGAACAAAGTAGCAAGGATGGATAAAGCCTGAAATGACCAGCTCTGATAAGAAAACCAAGCACAGGTGTCCTATTACTTTTACATGAATGGTCACCACCACCTGTTTCAACCAGCGCACACATGTTAAAGGAGGCTATAAAAGCACAATGTATTCCTTACATGCTCAAATTGCCTCCTCTTATTTGTCCTTATTCTCCAACCATAAAGGCCAAAAACAATAAGATAAAAGAGACAAATTAGAAGATCGATTTTTTTTTCTCTTACAAGGGAAATATATTTATTGCTTTTGGCCATTTTTTTCATAAATGATAAAAAAAAGATCCGATTCAGAAAGAAATTGAATCAAGTTCTTGGCAACAGAGATGCCTTAAATCAATAAATTATGGTTGTTGGGAGGTTTTTTTTTTGTGTGCAAATAGTTTGTATAAACAGTTGGCCAGATGGTTGCAAAGTTTTCTTTTTTGGATAAGAAC